>NC_092733.1:25429345-25606845 GCF_047496885.1 Scyliorhinus torazame | reverse complement strand
CTCCAGGGTCTCAGGTTCGGTTCCCGGCTTGGGTCACTGTCTGTGCGGAGTCTGCACATCCGCCCCGTGTGTGCGTGGGTTTCCTCCGGGTGCTCCGGTTTCCTCCCACGGTCCAAAGATGTGCAGGTTAGGTGGATTGGTCATGCTAAATTGCCCTTAGTGTCCAAAAAGGTTAAGTAGGGTTGCTGGGTTATGGGGATAGGGTGGCAGTGTGGGCTTGGGTAGGGTGCTCTTTCCAAGGCCCGGTGCGGACTCGATGGGCCGAATGGCCTCCTTCAGCACTGTAAATTCTATGATTCTATGAGAGACTCCTGGTCAGTCACTCTTGATGTGGAGTGGCGCCCCCTCACGCGATAAGCCCCTGGCGACAGACAAGCGACCTGTTCCGGAACTTACTAGCTATGGAAACAGACAAAGGCTTGACTTCGTGACCACTAAGTGAGGGAAGAGAACTGGATTTAATTGCCCTTGGGAAGATGGTATGAGCTATATTTCTGAGCCGCTCCAGTCTACCTAGTGTTGATTCTGACTCAAATGAAAAAAAATACGACTGGCGATATATTAAATGCACTGTGCACTTCCTCTTTGACATTTCGACATCGCCTCCTATTTCTGCTGAGCAGGCACTTTTTTACTGTCTTCGAATTTAATTAGTTCCCTAACCACTGTGCCACCCAGGATCACAACTTTTGCCCAGTGCAAAGCCCTGATCTTTTTCATGGTCCAGCCACAATCCCAAGGCTCCCATTGGCTTAGAGAGTCAATTGGACACGTTCTTGTCCTCCAGGACTGCCATTAACCTCCCATTGCTGTCCCATCTCCTCTTCCCCACCAATATTGGTTTTGTATTGATTAGCGAGGTGACTGTGCACTGCTTTAAGCGATTACATCATATTTGTCGAGAGTATTTTCTACCAGACAATTCCTTTGGTTCAGTTATGGGGTCTAATGATTAAACTTTTAATGATGATCCTGAAACCAACGTCATAGAATCATAGAATCCCTACAGTGCAGAAGGAGGCCATTCGGCCCATCAAGTCTGCACCAACCCTTAGAGAGAGCACCCTACCTAGGCCTACACCTCCACCCTATCCTTGTAACCCAGTAACCCCACCTAATCTTTTGGACACTAAGGGGCAATTTAGCATGGCCAATCCGCCTAACCTGAGCATCTTTGGACTGTGGGGGGGAACCGGAGCACCCGGAGGAATCCCAAGCAGACACGGGGAGAAAGTGCAAACTCCACACAGACGGTCAACCAAGGCCTGAATTGAACCCAGGTCCCTGGAGCTGTGAGGCAGCAGTGCTAACCACTGTGCCACCGTGCCACCATAAATCTTTTTCCAATTAAGGGGCAATATAGTGTGGCCAATTCACCTACCCTACACATCTTTTTGGGTTGTGGGGGTGAGACCCACGCAGACACGGGGAGAATGTGCAAACTCCGCACGGACAGTGACCCGGGGCTCTTCCTGCACCCTCTTTAAAATTCACCCGGAGGAAACACATGGGGAGAAAATGCAAACTCCACACAGAGACTCATCTAAGGTCAGAATTGAACTTGGGTCCCTGGCGCTGTGAGACAGCAGTGCTAACTACCGTGCCAACGTGTCGATTGCGATAAAAATCCATCTGGTTCACTGATGCCCCTTTTGGGAAGGAAATCTGCCCTCCTGACCCGGTTTTGGCCTACATGTGACTCGAGGCCCACAGCAAGGTGGTTGACTCTTATAAATGGCTGAGCGAGCCACTCAGTTCAAGAACTATTAGGGGATGGGCAAGAAATGTTGTCCCAGCCAGCGACGCCCGCTTCCCATGAGTGAATAGAAAAAGTCATTAATCCAGGTATCTTTGAGAAGGTGGTGATGAACCTTCTTCTGGAGTCCGTGTGGTGTTGGTACACCCACAATGCTCTGAGGGAGGGAGTTCCCGGAGTTTGAGGCAGCAACGTTAAAAGAACGATATATTTCCAAGTCAGTATGGTGGGTGGTTTGGAGGGGAACTTGCAGGTGGTGGTGTTCCCATGTACCTGCTGCCCTTGAGCTCCTCCTGGTCGGGGGCCAGAGGTTTGGGAGGATCCTTGTTTACGCAGCGCAAATAACAAAGCAACTGAATTCCGTGCTGGACAACAGGCTTTCCGATTTATTCCCAGTGTTCTTAGAATCTGTGGAACTCTTCAGGGTTTTCCAATTTTAAGCATGCCCCCTTGCCCTCTCTCCCACACCTGAAGATCCTTGTCTCCTAGGTGAACGGGGGCCCCCTGGGGCATGTTGGTACCCTGGCAGTGCCTAGGTGGCATTTTGCGTGCGTCAGGGATCGGGCCTGCCTTTATGAGGTGGGCTGTGTGGAGCTCGAAGACCCCCTGAGAGGGGGAGGGGGTGGTCCAGAAACCACAGTGGGGGGGCCTAGAGATCGGGGCAAAATTGGACTGCGTGTGGCCTCATCGGGGCGTTCCTTCGGGCCGAGACCCCGAAATGAATCAGAGTCCCGTTTGATAGCAGGGTCTCTCTCGGCGCTCAAAAACACATGGCTAAAATCGCTCGACACGGGACTCTGAGCAGGATTTTTGCGCCGGCCACAAGGATGGTCACGGACGGGACGGGGACGATTTAAAGGTCCATTGACCCCGGGGGCGGGAATTTCCGATCTCAGGAGGGGCGCGACCGAAAAATCCCCTGCCCTCCGCTTCATTTCCGTTAATTCGGGCCCAGCACCTCAGAGCGTGAGCCCTATCCTGACGCTCGCGCAGGAGCGAAAAACTGGATTGCACGCTCGAGTCCCTGGGGATGGCGGCGCCTGCCACGCACAGGCTCAGAGATAAAGGTGCCGCCCGCAGCTTGCGAGCACTGTCACCGAGGAGCGAGGCGTTGGAGGGGCAATATTGTTTCGGCTTCTCATTCTGCTCAGACTCGCACCCTCCGCCGACCTCGCATACGGTGACGGCGACAAAACGCCGAGATCAGCTACGCCGGGAGACGCTCAGTTCCAGGAGACTCTGAAGCGGAGGCGGAAACTGGAGATCGGGGAGTCAGGAGAATGAGACAGGCCTCCGAAGAGTGTGGAAGACGGGTGTCTGAGGTGAGGGGTGTGAGGTTGGTGAGGGCAGAGAGAGTGACTTGGAGGTTAAATGGGGTGTTATCTGTTGTCTCTTATATGGGTAAGAGCAAGACTTGATTCATGTGGTACCCAGCCTGGAATGTCTCATGCTTGTGGTTTGGGGTGTGCCTCTGGTTATTAATTTCAGAAACATGGTTTTGCTTCTTATTTCCTTTGTCTTTCTCGCTCTCGCTCTCATTCTGTGGAAGACAGCGGCTCATTGCTGGGGCGCAGATCTATGGAACTGGCGGTCGGAGGCCTTCTAGACTTCCGCACGTTCGACACCCAACCCAGCTCGGAGATCGTCTTACCCGCAGAGCAGTTAGTGTACGGAGAAGGCTCACGGTTGTCGCATCAGACAGCAGCAGGACAGATTTCTGTCCTCTGGTGTGAGAACGGCCTTAAATTTGGATGATGTCCCATGCCTGATGGTGCTTCCCGGGTTGCTAGGGAGCAGCAGCGTAGAAGATCAGAGTTGAACAGTACAGGTGCGAGTATGAATGCATTTGGCCTCAGATTAGTTGGGCCCACAATGAGGTTGATTACTCACAGGTCCACAGGTAGTATTGCCAAGCCTCCAGGACGGGCCTGGGATCTCCAGGAATTGAAGATCAATCTCCAGGACATTGCTGTGTGCACGGCCCTGGAGAAAAATCATCAGGGTGGCACGGTAGCACAGTGGCTAGCACAGTTACTTCACAGCTCCAGGGTCCCAGGTTCGATTCCCGGCTTGGGTCACTGTCTGTGCGGAGTCTGCACGTTCTCCCCGCGTCTGCGTGGGTTTCCTCCGGGTGCTCCGGTTTCCTCCCACAGTCCAAAGATGTGCAGGTTAGGTCGATTGGCCACGATAAATTGCCCTTTAGCGTCCAAAAACGGTTGGGTGGGGTTACGGAGATAGGGTGGAGGTCTGTGGATAGGGTGGAGGTATAGGCTTAGGTAGGGTGCTCTTTCCAAGGCCAGTGCAGACTCGATGGGCTGAATGGCCTCCTTCTGCACTGTAAATTCTATGATTCTATGATAAAAAAAGACTGGGCTTTGTTTTGTCATTTTCTGTGAACATTTCTCTTTCTCAGATATAAAATTATTTAAAATGTGTGTGGGTGGGGGGGGGGGGCGAAAGATTGTTTATCTAACAGTCAAGCATCATCCAATTGGGTAATGAATGTTCTTGTTTTCCAGTTGGCGTAAGAAGGCAGCTCGTCACAAGAATGGGCCTGTTGGCCAACTAATGCCTGGAGAGTGGGGGAGGGGGTGGCAAGTCATGTGATGAAGCTTCCAAGGATGCACTGAATCGAGGTTGGCAACTTCAAAAAACCTGCAATGGATGAGCAATCGAGTTGGGCGAATCCCTTCAGATTTCCTGCCGGAGGTTGAGTGGGTCCCACGGACTTTCCGCTTTCACGCGCTCGGAGTGAAGAGGCTCCAGTCCTCCGCGAATTGAACCGAAGACAGGGTGTGCACTGGAAAAGCAATGAAGGCTTTGGAATATGAAGGCCGTTGGTATGAGACACTTGGGGAGATAGTGCAGGATAATGTCCCTGGAACAGTGAAAGTTCTTTGCCAAAAGGACCAACATTCCCTTATGTTGCTGCACTACTGAGCAACCCACAAGGAAGAACTTACATTTGTTCGGGGCCTTTCAATTTACAGTCAAAGAAGTACTTTTGAAGTGTAATCACCGTTGGTAACAATGGCAGCCAATGGCAGATGGCAAAAGTTAAAAAAGTCAAAGGATGATCATTGTCATGAGTTGTCAAAACTTATCTTATTCACTGATGCCCTTTGGGGAAGGAAATCTGCCATTCTTACCTGGTCTGGCCTACATGTGACTCCAGATTAGAATACTTAGCTACTTTGGCAGTTGTTTTTGACTACTGCAGATGCGATAGGCTGAATGGTCTTTTCTGTGCTGTAGACCTCTTTGACTCTACGACCCACAGCAATGCGGCTGACTCTTAACTGCCCTCTGAAATGGCCGAGCAAGCCACTCCGTTCAAGGGCAATGAGCGATGGGTAACAAATGCTGGGCTATTATTGTGGACTGCAAGATCCCACAATGGGGATGAGGACTGGGTGATCTGGGATAATGATGTTGACTGAGGGATAAGTAAATATCGTAATGTCGGGGGGAACTCTGAGGCAAAAACACCATGGATGCCGGAAAATGTTGGTGTAGTGATATCATGGTTGTGTTGTAATTCAACGACTGACCAATAGGAGTCTCACTAGTATATACGTGAATGTGTTGTAATTCGCCGACTGACCACTAGGAGTCTCACTAGTATATACTTGAATGTGTTGTAATTCGCCGACTGACCACTAGGAGTCTCACTAGTATATAAGTGAATGTTAGAGTCAGCTGATCTCAGACTGACTTGAGAGCAGGGAAGAGAGAGGTTGCTTGTGCATGATCATACTGTTATTCATCTGTTGTTTTGTAAATAGCTGACCCACAGTTAATGTAAAGAAATCATTTATAGCTTTAGGTACAAGTGTTCTTGTAATATAAATCGGGCCATCCAACAAGAACGTTGCAGAGGAGAGCACTCATCAGCTCTGGCAGCCTCTGTGGAATGGAGACGCAGAGGGAATGTTCCAGCTCTGTCACAATCGATGATCTCCCAAGCCCCTCATCAAAATGGGATGGTGGGATTTTCTCCACGGAGAGCTGAAGAGCAGGCGACACTGGAATGTACAACGTTCACGGCCTAGAGTTGGGAAGATTACCCGTCAGGCTAGTGCAGGCACAAAGGACCGAGGAACACCAGGCAGAACAGCAGGAAGGTCGATACGCATAGGAAAGACAGTGGGGCAAATCTGGATTTGGAATTGAGTGCAAAAAAAAAAACTTGGCTTCTGAAAAACCCTTGGGCTGTAGGGACACAGAGAAGAAAAAATTTCCACAGAGCGTGAATGGGGGAGACATGTTGCCGAAGTTTCCCATCCTACACTCATTAGGCCAAACACAAGGGGCGGGATTCTCCGTAATCGGCGCGATGTCCGCAGACCGGCGCCAAAAACGGCGCGAATCAGTCCGGCATCGCGCCGCCCCAAAGGTGCGGAATTCTCCGCACCTTGGGGAGCCGAGCCCTCACCTTGAGGGGCTAGGCCCGCGCCGTACTGATTTCCGCCCCGCCAGCTGGCGGGAAAGGCCTTTGGTGCCCCGCCAGCTGGCGCGGATATGACTTTGCCGGGCGGTGAATGCGCGGGAGCGTCAGCGGCCGCTCACGGCATTCCGTCGCATGCGCAGTGGAGGGAGTCTCTTCCGCCTCCGCCATAGTGGAGACCATGGCGAAGGCGGAAGGAAAAGAGTGCCCCCACGGCACAGGCCCGCCCGCGGATCGGTGGGCCCCGATCGCGGGCCAGGCCACCGTGGTGGCACCCCCCCGGGGCCAGATCGCCCCGCGCCCCCCCCAGGACCCCGGAGCCCACCCGCGCTGCCTTGTCCTGCCATTAGAAAGGTGGTTCAATCCACGGCGGCTGGCGTGGGTTGACAGCGGCGGGACTTCGGCCCAAGGCGGACCGGAAAATCGCCGGGGGCTTCCCGCCGACCGGCGCGGCGCGGCGCGATTCCCACCCCCGCCGAATCTCCGGTGGCGGAGAATTCGGGACACGGCGGGGGCGGGATTCACGCCGGCCCCCGGCGATTCTCCGACCCGGTGGGGGGTCGGAGAATCGCGCCCCTAAATACCAAATTTCAAACGGTCACAACAATTGGTACTGCAGGGTGAAAGGGTGCTGGTTGATTGGCTGAGGCATGGGGAAAGCAATGAGAGGATTACATCGCTACAGCGTTGAAGCCCAGGTGAGCCACCATCTCACCGAATGGTCTCCTCCTGTTCCTGTTTCTTATGTTCTTATACATTCTAAGAATGATCAAGTTGGAGTGGGACATCGTGCAAAGGCCGTTCATTTCAATGTAATGAGAATAGAGTGGGGGAATGGGAAAATGACATAAATGAAGAAACTGGCAGAGGAACAAAGTTGGAAGAGGAACAGAGAAGCCAGCCACGGGTTGTGCGTCTACAAGCTCGTTGAGAGAGGATTGATATGTATACAACTCTTGTGTAATAGTCTCCCAAAGTGAAGAAAGAACAAAATACCCACGAGTTCTGCATATGGCAATCACACCAACTTCTAAATATATTCCCACTCATGGTGCCGTCTTAAGATTTGTTTTTAACTTGTTCATGTGTCCCATCGATCCTTCAATCGATTATATAAAAAACACCAGTCGTGTGACCTTGCGACAATAGCCAACTGAATGTTACGGTTCTTTTATTCAATGTCTTGAACACAATTGTTGATTAATAATAAAAGGATTTTATACACTTTCTGAGTTTATTCTTTTTTTGTTAATAAACTTTATTGTCACAAGTAGGCTTAATTACACTGCAATTAAGTTACTGTGAAAAGCTCCCAGTTGCCACATTCCGGCGCCTGTTCGGGTACACAGAGGGAGAATTCAGAATGTCCAATTCACCTAACAAGCACGTCTTTCGGGACTTGTAGGAGGAAACCGGAGCACCCGGAGGAAGCCCACGCAGACACGGGGAGGACGTGCAGACTCCGCACAGACAGTGACCCAAGCCGGGAATCGAACCTGGGACCCTGGAGCTGTGAAGCAACGGGGCTAACCACTGTGCTACCGTGCCCCCACTATGGCACTATGGTACCTGAAGTTATTACCGCCAAACAATCTCCCCCTAAACCACAAAAGGTTGAGAAATTCTATGTGGTGAACAGGGTCTCCCGTGTCCCTGACTCCTGGACAGACTTAGGTGGATGCTATTCGGATCAAACTAATTTTTCAAGTTAATCACCGATATAACCCATATCTTTCCAGAAGATTTCATTTACCTATCACTTAATAGCTCTACACACGGATCAGGCTTTTTAAGTAGAATAAGTAAACTTTACAATTGGAATTAATAGCAATTCTTTCAGGTTAAAAACTTAAATAAAGTTTATTTTCAAAATTATAAGATTAAAACTATTTTTAAAAAAAAAGGATATAACAGATCTTTTTCTTTCGATGTTTTGGGCCAGGAGTAAGACCTTCGGGTCTTCCGTGTCAATCATTATTCTTTTAGTCTTGGGTCTTCCGATATATTTTCTGGGTTGTTTGGTTTTTCTTTCTTCTTTCTTCCTCTTGCTCTTTATTTCTTTCTTTTTGACTTTGTTCCTTATAACCGCTGACACTTTATTCGCTTAGCGGAGCCTTTCGCCCAGCTTCCGCATGACGTTGGCTTTTTTCTTCTGCTCCGGTCGTCGGCTGCCTTCCTCTCCGGCTGCCTTTCTCCAACTGAAGTAATTCACCATCCCCACCTGCCCTCAACTGCCGTTATTTAAAAAATAACGTCCGCCGCGAGCGCCAGCGCGAGCCTCCCGCCCCGCGCTGCCAACTGCCGCATTTCTTTAAACAGCAACTGCCCCCGCGAGTCCCAGCACGCCCCCGTTTCCAATAATAAAAGATAAATGTCTCCAGAAACAATTAAAACTCCCACCGGGGTCGATTCTACGCGCACCCGCAGACAAAAATAGTGGCCAACCATCTTTTCTTTCTCCCCCGCAAGATGGTCGAAGATTTGACAGGGTTTTTAATTGAGCGGCAGGTAGATGAGCTTCAAGGCACTGACTGGTGACATCCCGTTCCTCTGAAGACACCAGCTCAAGTTGGTCATCTTCTCCCTTCGCCCAACACTGGTTCCCCAGACAAAAACCTAAGTCCTCCCAGGACAGCACCCATGGCCAAATGCCACATTTTTCCATTTTTTATCAAATACCGTGGCACGAATCTGCAGCGGAGCTCCCTCGGGATGACCTGGCCAACATTTATCCCTCAATCGAAGTCACACCAGCATTCACCTGGTCATTGTCGCAGTGCTGTCTATGGGATCTTGCTGTGTGCAGGTTAGCCGCCCCGTTTCCTATATTGCAGTGTCCATGCTTCAGAGGTATATCATTGTCTGTAAAGTGCTTTGGGGATATTTCCGTGGTAACGCAAGGCGCTGTGGAATTCAAGCCTTTCGTTTCTTTTTTTTCTTCCTCCCACACAACCCAGTGCCTCAACTATCCCTTATTTAGGGGCTGGAACTGCACTTATGCAGAACATATTGGGAACTGCGCTTGTGCAGAGCGTATTGGGAACTGCGCATGTGAAGTGTGCGTTGAGAACTGCGCTTGTGCAGAGTGTACTGGGAACTGCGCGTGTGACGTGCGTTTTGGGAACTGCGTGTGTGCAGAGTGTATTGGGAACAGCGCGTGTGACGTGCGCTTTGGGAACTGCGCGTTTGCAGAGCGTTTTGGGAACTGCGTGTGTGCAGAGTGTATTGGGAACAGCGCGTGTGCAGAGTGTACTGGGAACTGCGCGTGTGACGTGCGCTTTGGGAACTGCGCGTTTGCAGAGCGTTTTGGGAACTGCGTGTGTGCAGAGTGTATTGGGAACAGCGCGTGTGCAGAGCATATTGGGAACTGCGCGTGTGACGTGCGCTTTGGGAACTGCGCGTTTGCAGAGTGTATTGGGAACAGCGCGTGTGCAGAGTGTACTGGGAACTGCGCGTGTGACGTGCGCTTTGGGAACTGCGCGTTTGCAGAGCGTTTTGGGAACTGCGTGTGTGCAGAGCGTTTTGGGAACTGCGTGTGTGACGTGCGCTTTGGGAACTGCGCGTTTGCAGAGCGTTTTGGGAACTGCGTGTGTGCAGAGCGTTTTGGGAACTGCGTGTGTGCAGAGTGTATTGGGAACAGCGCGTGTGCAGAGCATATTGGGAACTGCGCGTTTGCAGAGCGTTTTGGGAACTGCGTGTGTGCAGAGTGTATTGGGAACAGCGCGTGTGCAGAGCGTATTGGGAACTGCGCGTGTGCAGAGCGTTTTGGGAACTGCGTGTGTGCAGAGTGTATTGGGAACAGCGCGTGTGCAGAGCGTATTGGGAACTGCGCGTGTGCAGAGCGTTTTGGGAACTGCGTGTGTGCAGAGTGTATTGGGAACAGCGCGTGTGCAGAGCGTATTGGGAACTGCGCGTGTGCAGAGCATATTGGGAACTGCGCATGTGCAGAGCGCATTGGGAACTGCACTTGTGCAGAGCGAATTGGGAACTGCGCATGTGAAGTGTGCATTGAGAACTGTGCTTGTGCAGAGTGTACTGGGAACTGCGCGTGTGACATGCGCTTTGGGAACTGTGCGTGTGCAGATCGTTTTGGGAACTGCGTGTGTGCAGAGTGTATTGGGAACAGCGCGTGTGCAGAGCGTATTGGGAACTGCGTGTGTGCAGAGCGTATTGGCAACTGCGCGTGTGCAGAGCATATTGGGAACTGCGATGTGCAGAGCGTATTGGGAACTGCGCATGTGCAGAACATATTGGGAACTGCGCGTGTGAAGTGCGAATTGGGAACTGCGCTTGTGCGGAACATATTGGGAACAGCACATATGCAGCACGCGATGGGAATTGCGCACCGCCCAGGAGCCTTGTGGGATTTCCCACTCGAGGGGCGTCATTCTCCGACCCCCCGCCGGGTCGGAGAATGGCCGTTGGCCGCCGTGAATCCCGCCCCCGCCCCCGCCGAAGTCTCCGAAGGGAGAAAAGTCGGCGGGGCGTTAATGGCGCCGCTGCCGCGGAGAATGTCACGGGTCTGCGCAAGGCAGCCGATTTTCGGCCTGCCGATATTCTCCCTTCCGGATGGGCCGAAGTCCCGTCGACGTGATGACCGTTCACGTCGACGTCAATCAAACCTCCTTTTCATCGGCGTGACCCGGTGCTCCAGGCTCACGCCGACCAGCGAGGAGGTGAGTGACGGCCTGGGGGGTTGGCTCTGGGCAGGAAATGGCGTGGCCGCAGACTGATTGCCTGAGGAGAGGTGTGTCTCGGCTTGTGTGTGTGTGCGGCGGGGGGGGGGGGTTAGAGTAGGCTGGGCTCCGGGGGAGTGCCGGGAGGGGGTCCGTGCCGGGGTGGAGGTTGGGGGTTGTGGAGGGCGTCCGTGCCGGGGTGGAGGTTGGGGGTTGTGGAGGGCGTCCGTGCCGGGGTGGAGGTTGGGGGGGGGGGGTCCGTGCTGGGGTGGAGGTTGGGGGTTGGGGAGGGGGTCCGTGCCGGGGTGGAGGTTGGGGGTTGGGGAGGGGGTCCGTGCCGGGGTGGAGGTTGGGGGTTGGGGAGGGGGTCCGTGCCGGGGTGGAGGTTGGGGGTTGGGGAGGGGGTCCGTGCCGGGGTGGAGGTTGGGGGTTGGGGAGGGGGTCCGTGCCGGGGTGGAGGTTGGGGGTTGGGGAGGGGGTCCGTGCCGGGGTGGAGGTTGGGGGTTGGGGAGGGGGTCCGTGCCGGGGTGGAGGTTGGGGGTTGGGGAGGGGGTCCGTGCCGGGGTGGAGGTTGGGGGTTGGGGAGGGGGTCCGTGCCGGGGTGGAGGTTGGGGGTTGGGGAGGGGGTCCGTGCCGGGGTGGAGGTTGGGGGTTGGGGAGGGGGTCCGTGCCGGGGTGGAGGTTGGGGGTTGGGGAGGGGGTCCGTGCCGGGGTGGAGGTTGGGGGTTGGGGAGGGGGTCCGTGCCGGGGTGGAGGTTGGGGAGGGGGTCCGTGCCGGGGTGGAGGTTGGGGAGGGGGTCCGTGCCGGGGTGGAGGTTGGGGGTTGGGGAGGGGGTCCGTGCCGGGGTGGAGGTTGGGGGTTGGGGAGGGGGTCCGTGCCGGGGTGGAGGTTGGGGGTTGGGGAGGGGGTCCGTGCCGGGGTGGAGGTTGGGGGTTGGGGAGGGGGTCCGTGCCGGGGTGGAGGTTGGGGGTTGGGGAGGGGGTCCATGCCGGGGTGGAGGTTGGGGAGGGGGTCCGTGCCGGGGTGGAGGTTGGGGGTTGGGGAGGGGGTCCGTGCCGGGGTGGAGGTTGGGGAGGGGGTCCGTGCCGGGGTGGAGGTTGGGGGTTGGGGAGGGGGTCCGTGCCGGGGTGGAGGTTGGGGAGGGGGTCCGTGCCGGGGTGGAGGTTGGGGGTTTGGGAGGGGGTCCGTGCCGGGGTGGAGGTTGGGGGTTGGGGAGGGGGTCCGTGCCGGGGTGGAGGTTGGGGAGGGGGTCCGTGCCGGGGTGGAGGTTGGGGAGGGGGTCCGTGCCGGGGTGGAGGTTGGGGGTTGGGGAGGGGGTCCGTGCCGGGGTGGAGGTTGGGGGTTGGGGAGGGGGTCCGTGCCGGGGTGGAGGTTGGGGGTTGGGGAGGGGGTCCATGCCGGGGTGGAGGTTGGGGAGGGGGTCCGTGCCGGGGTGGAGGTTGGGGGTTGGGGAGGGGGTCCGTGCCGGGGTGGAGGTTGGGGAGGGGGTCCGTGCCGGGGTGGAGGTTGGGGGTTGGGGAGGGGGTCCGTGCCGGGGTGGAGGTTGGGGAGGGGGTCCGTGCCGGGGTGGAGGTTGGGGGTTGGGGAGGGGGTCCGTGCCTGGGTGGAGGTTGGGGGTTGGGGAGGGGGTCCGTGCCGGGGTGGAGGTTGGGGAGGGGGTCCGTGCCGGGGTGGAGGTTGGGGAGGGGGTCCGTGCCGGGGTGGAGGTTGGGGGTTGGGGAGGGGGTCCGTGCCGGGGTGGAGGTTGGGGGTTGGGGAGGGTGTCCGTGCCGGGGTGGAGGTTGGGGGGGGGGGGGGGGTCCGTGCCGGGGTGGGTGATGGGAGGGCAAATGAGTTGGTCCACCTGGCCAGGTGCCAGCCTCCAACAGTTGGACCCATGCGGTCCATGCCACCTGGCTGGGGGGAGGAGGGGATATGGGCAATGATGACATGTCGTCGTTCCCCTCCCCCCCACCAGGTCGTCATGTTTTCAGATCATCCAGCGATGTTGGCCGCCGTGGTGGCAGCCGCTCATGTCTATGTTGCCCTGGATGAGGAGGAGGAGGAGGAGGAGGAGGAGCGTGCCAGAGAGGCGGCGCAGGCTGCCGCAGAGGGGCAGGCGGCAGCCGCCCAGGCTGGAGGGACACCTGACCGACAGGACGAGGAGGGGGAGGAGGACGTCGCGGCCCCACGGCAACGGAGGCACCCGAGGGCGCCCCGTGTGTACCGGCCCCGGCAGTCATACCAGGACCTCACGGACCGGGAATGCAGGAGGAGACTCCGGATGAGCCGGGAAACCGTGGCACACATCTGCCACCTGCTGGCACACCTGTCACCGCGTGGCACTGGCGGGGGACACCCTCTCCCCGTGTCCGTCAAGGTTACGGTGGCCCTGAACTTTTATGCAACGGGGTCATTCCAGGCACCGAGTGGGGACCTGTCCGGCATATCGCAGACATCGGTGCACCGGTGCATCCGGGCAGTGACAGATGCCCTTTATGCCATGGCGCACCGCTACATCCGCTACCCCGTGGACCGGGCCAGCCAAGATGCCCGGCCCGTGGGCTTCTCTGCCATTGCCGGGTTCCCCATGGTCCAGGGCGCGATCGATGGGATGCACGTCGCCGTGCGGCCACCTGCAGATAACAGGGCCGTGTTCACTAATAGGAAGGGGACCTATTCGATGAACGTACAGGTGGTCTGCGACCACCGCATGATGATCCTGCACGTCTGCGCCCGTCACCCAGGCAGTGTACACGACTCATTCGTGTTGTCGCGGTCATCCATCCCCGGCATGTACGAGGGACGCCATCCCCGGCTGAGGGGCTGGTTACTGGGCGACAGGGGCTACCCATTGCGAT
The DNA here is from genome assembly GCF_047496885.1 of Scyliorhinus torazame. Classification (NCBI taxonomy): domain Eukaryota; kingdom Metazoa; phylum Chordata; class Chondrichthyes; order Carcharhiniformes; family Scyliorhinidae; genus Scyliorhinus; species Scyliorhinus torazame. The sequence goes on along the minus strand of NC_092733.1, from coordinate 25,593,125 downwards.
CGTGGCTGATGACGCCTATACGGAGGCCACGCAATGAGGCGGAGAACCGCTACAATGATGCCCATGTAGCGACAAGGGGAGTGATCGAGAGGTGCTTTGGCGTGCTGAAGATGCGTTTCAGGTGCCTGGACCTCTCTGGGGGCGCCCTCCAGTATCGGTCAGATAGGGTCGGCCGCATCATTGTGGTGTGCTGCGTCCTGCACAACATAGCCCAGCAGAGGGGCGATGTGCCGCAGGCAGAGGAGGGCGGAGTGGAGGAGCAGCAGGAAGAGGCCCAGTCCTCCCCAGATGAGGGGGATGGGGGCAATGGTCAGGGCAGACGGGGTAGACACAGACGGGTGGCTGTCCACCGTTACCGGCTGGCCCAGCGGGCACGGGACAGGCTGATAGCCGCCCGCTTCACTGACTAGATGGGCGTGGGAATCGGGTAGTATGGCCACAGACCGCACACCATGACAACAGCCGACCACCCACACCCCCCACCCATCCACCCACCCAGCACCCTCACCCCCCTCCCCAACCCACACACCCCACCCGCATGCACACCACCCCCCCACTCCCAATTGCCGATCCACCGGCGGCACAACGGGCCGGGCTCACCCAGTTGCGGGTGGACGCGTGTCTATCGCAGGCCATGGAGAATGATGACAACCCGCCTCCGATGAGCTCCTGGCTCTACATCGTTGGACTATGTCTGACCCATGGCCACAGTACCACCATCCACCCGGACCATCCCTGCATGCGGCTGTGACACTGCAGCGCACGGTCCCGTCCTCTGCCCGGGGGATGTTGATGGCGGCCCAGGGGGAAGGGGGCAGACTCACCTGGGGCTGAGGTAAGACCACCCCTCACACACACACTTGCGCTCAACGTACATGACACCCCCGCACACATTGGACAGAGCACAAAGGCAGCTTTGGTAGGTGTAACATTGACTTTAATAACCAAAGGAGTTCATGCATGTGCCCTAGCGCCAAAACTCATCTGTGCCCTGCACCCGTGCCAACTTACTCAGTGTCTAATTGTTTGGCCTTACGGGCCCTTTGACTACGTCTACGTGGTTCCCCAGACGGTACAGCAGAACTGGAGGTGGACTCCTGTGATTCCTGCCCTCTGACACTGGATCCCTTTGGCGGCCGTTTCCTGGGGCGTCCTGGCCTAGATGGGCCAGGCTGCGGCCCGGGCGACTGGGATGGCGAGCTGCCAGCCTGTCCTGCCCGTTGCCCACCCGATGCACCTGGGACGGAAGGGGGGGAGTCCGAGGTGTCGCGGTGTACCGGGACCTCCCCTACAGAGGGAGCCGGGACGGACCACACCACCTCCTCCTCCCTCGGGGTGCCCGATGGCCCCCAGGCCTCTACATGGGTGGGGGATGCGAACGGACTGGCCATCCGACGCGCCCCCGACATCTGGCGCTGCCAGTCCTGGAGGCCCGTGCTGGTATCGACAGGGGTCTGCAGGTTTGCAGCCATGGAGCCCAGGGGGTTGTCGAACCCTGTCTGCGACAGTGCGACGCCAGCTCGCACATGGCCACTGGCGCCGATGCCCTCAGCGATGGCCTGCTGAGACTGGGCCATGGCCTGCAGAGACTGGGCCATGGCCTGCAGAGACTGGGCTATGGCCTGCTGAGACTGGGCCATGGCCTGCTGAGACTGGGCTATGGCGTTGAGCGCCTCTGCCATCTGGCGCTGGCACTGGCTCATGGCCTCCTGTGAGAGGGCAGCCATTTCCTGGGCCACAGACGCCGCCTGCACGGAAGGCCCCAGGCCTCGCAAACCGTTCCCCATGTCTGACACCGTCGCACCCATTGCCTCCACCGCGGACGCCACCCGTGCGGTGTCAGCCTGGGTGGCACGCATGACCGGGACCACTCCCAGCTCCTGGACGCGGGTGGACTCCTCCACCTGCGACCGCAGCCGCCGCAAGCCACCCGTCACCCTATTCGCTCGTCTCCGTGTCGGTGGTTGCATCGGATCTATGTGTGGGTGTGGTAACTGCAGGAACCCGGGATCCATCTGGGCGGCAGATGTTCGCTTGGCCTGGGCTGCCCTCCGACCGCCCGGTCCCTCTGCTGCTCCTACCTCCACCTGCTGTACCGGGACGGCTGTGTTGTGCGCACCAGTGAGTGTACCAGACGCCTCGTCACTAAAGTGCCCAACCGTGGTGAGTGTTTCTGCGATGGTGGAGGGTGTTGGTGACAGCAGTGGCGTTGTGTCGTGCTCTTCGTCCCACTCTGAGTCCATGGCACTTTGGGGTGGGGGTTCGTCTCCACCCATCCACTCTGAGTCACTGTCCGGTATTTCGTCTTCCCGGGTAGGGGTGTCCTGGGTAGTGCTGTCCCGGGTAGTGCTGTCCCGGGTAGTGCTGTCCCGGGTAGGGGTGTCCTGGGTAGTGGTGTCCCGGGTAGGGGTGTCCTGGATAGTGGTGTCCTGGGTAGTGGTGTCCTGGCTCGGATGTGACGGGGGCCTGTGGCTGCCCCCCTCATCGCTGGGTGGTCGCTCCCGCACGTGACGGGGGTGTCGTCTCCCTGTTGCTCCAGGTCTCTCCGTCTCCCGTGGTCTCCGAGGGGCATCCTGCGGGCGTCGCATGCTGGAGGGTTCGGGTCTCTCCGTCTCCCGTGGTCTCCGAGGGGCATCCTGCGGGCGTCGCATGCTGGAGGGTTCGGGTCTCTCCGTCTCCCGTGGTCTCCGAGGGGCATCCTGCGGGCGTCGCATGCTGGAGAGTTCGGGTCTCTCCGTCTCCCGTGGTCTCCGAGGGGCATCCTGCGGGCGTCGCATGCTGGAGGGTTCGGGTCTCTCCGTCTCCCGTGGTCTCCGAGGGGCATCCTGCGGGCGTCGCATGCTGGAGGGTTCGGGTCTCTCCGTCTCCCGTGGTCTCCGAGGGGCATCCTGCGGGCGTCGCATGCTGGAGGGTTCGGGTCTCTCCGTCTCCCGTGGTCTCCAAGGGGCATCCTGCGGGCGTCGCATGCTGGAGGGTGCGGGTCTCTCCGTCTCCCGTGGTCTCCGAGGGGCATCCTGCGGGCGGTCTGCATCTGCGGGGATGGGTGCCTGGACGTTTGGTCCTGCGATACACAATGAAGCATGCATGGTTAGACATCAGGCAGTGATCAGGTGATACGGGAGAGGGGGATATAGGGGAGGGGGGATATGGGGACGGGCTGTTGGTGGCTCACTTGCTCGTGGGGCCCCGACCTCTGCATCAGCAACCTCCCGGTCCTCAGGTCCGCCAGCCAGTTCCAGGGCCCGTCCTCGTGTACGGTCAGTGGCCTCTCATCAGCGGGCCCTCCTCCAGTCCTCACATGCTCCCTATTGTTGTGTGCGCGCTTCTCCTGGGGGGGGGGGGGGGGGGTGGTGGCAGGGGTAAAAGGCAACAGTGTTAGGCAGGTATATGAATGCACGCCATCGGTTGCGCGTGCATTGCAGAGGTTAAGGTTAGGGCTGGATTCACTTGGGGATATGGGGGATATGGGGAGGGGGGATATGGGGGAGGGGGGATATGGGGGATATGGGGGAGGGGGGATATGGGGGATATCGGGGAGGGGGGAATGTGGGGGATATGGTGGAGGGGGGATATGGGGGAGGGGGGATATGGGGGATATGGGGGAGGGGGGATATGGGGGATATGGGGGAGGGGGGGATATGGGGGATATGGGGGAGGGGGGATATGTGGGAGGGGGGATATGGGGGAGGGGGGGATATGGGGAATATGGGGGAGGGGGGATATGGGGGATATGGGGGAGGGGGGATATGGGGGAGGGGGGAATATGGGGGAGGGGGGATATGGGGGAGGGGGGATATGGGGGAGGTGGGATATGGGGGATATGGGGGAGGGGGGATATGGGGGATATGGGGGAGGGGGGATATGGGGGAGGGGGGAATATGGGGGATAAGGGGGAGGGGGGATATGGGGGAGGGGGGATATGGGGGAGGGGGGAATATGGGGGATATGGGGGAGGGGGGATATGGGGAGGGGGGATATGTGGGAGGGGGGATATGGGGGAGGGGGGATATGGGGAATATGGGGGAGGGGGATATGGGGGATATGGGGGAGGGGGGATATGGGGGAGGGGGGAATATGGGGGATAAGGGGGAGGGGGGATATGGGGGAGGGGGGATATGGGGGAGGGGGGAATATGGGGGATATGGGGGAGGGGGGATATGGGGGATATGGGGAGGGGGGATATGGGGGATATGGGGGAGGGGGGATATGGGGGATATGGGGAGGGGGGATATGGGGGAGGGGGGGATATGGGGGAGGGGGGAATATGGGGGATATGGGGGAGGGGGGATATGGGGGATATGGGGGATATGGGGGAGGGGGGATATAGGGGAGGGGGGAATATGGGGGATATGGGGAGGGGGGATATGGGGGATATGGGGGAGGGGGGAATGTGGGGGATATGGTGGAGGGGGGATATGGGGAGGGGGGATATGGGGGATATGGGGGAGGGGGGATATGGGGGATATGGGGGAGGGGGGATATGTGGGAGGGGGGATATGGGGGAGGGGGGATATGGGGAATATGGGGAGGGGGGATATGGGGGAGGGGGGATATGGGGGAGGGGGGAATATGGGGGATATGGGGGAGGGGGGATATGGGGGAGGGGGGATATGGGGGAGGGGGGATATGGGGGATATGGGGGAGGGGGGATATGGGGGATATGGGGGAGGGGGGCTTTGGGGGAGGGGGGAATATGGGGGATATGGGGGAGGGGGATATGGGGGAGGGGGGATATTGGGGAGGGGGGATATGGGGGATATGGGGGAGGGGGGATATGGGGGATATGGGGGAGGGGGGATATGGGGGAGGGGGGAATATGGGGGATATGGGGAGGGGGATATGGGGGATCTGGGGGAGGGGGGATATGGGGGAGGGGGGATATGGGGGATATGGGGGATATGGGGGATATGGGGGATATGGGGGAGGGGGGAATGTGGGGGATATGGTGGAGGGGGGATATGGGGGAGGGGGGATATGGGGGATATGGAGGAGGGGGGATATGGGGGATATGGGGGAGGGGGATATGTGGGAGGGGGGATATGGGGGAGGGGGGATATGGGGAATATGGGGGAGGGGGGATATGGGGGATATGGGGGAGGGGGGATATGGGGGAGGGGGGAATATGGGGGATATGGGGAGGGGGGATATGGGGGAGGGGGGATATGGGGGAGGGGGGAATATGGGGGATATGGGGGAGGGGGGATATGGGGGATATGGGGGAGGGGGGATATGGGGAGGGGGGATATGGGGGAGGGGGGATATGGGGAATATGGGGGAGGGGGGGATATGGGGGAGGGGGGAATATGGGGGATATGGGGGAGGGGGGATATGGGGGATATGGGGGAGGGGGATATGGGGGAGGGGGGAATATGGGGGATATGGGGAGGGGGGATATGGGGGATATGGGGGAGGGGGGAATGTGGGGGATATGGTGGAGGGGGGATATGGGGAGGGGGGATATGGGGGATATGGGGGAGGGGGGATATGGGGGAGGGGGGATATGGGGAATATGGGGGAGGGGGGATATGGGGGAGGGGGGATATGGGGGAGGGGGGAATATGGGGGATATGGGGGAGGGGGGATATGGGGGAGGGGGGATATGGGGAGGGGGATATGGGGGATATGGGGGAGGGGGGATATGGGGGAGGGGGGAATATGGGGGATATGGGGAGGGGGGATATGGGGGAGGGGGGATATGGGGGAGGGGGGATATGGGGGATATGGGGGAGGGGGGATATGGGGGATATGGGGGAGTGGGGATATGGGGGAGGGGGGAATATGGGGGATATGGGGGAGGGGGGATATGGGGGATATGGGGGAGGGGGGGATATGGGGGAGGGGGGATATGGGGGATATGGGGGAGGGGGGATATGGGGGATATGGGGGAGGGGGGGATATGGGGGAGGGGGGATATGGGGGATATGGGGGAGGGGGGATATGGGGGAGGGTGGGGGATATGGGGGACGCTCACCCTGCCTGCTCTGACGAGGTCGTTCACCTTCTTGTGGCACTGGGTGCCTGTCCGTGGTGTTAGGGCCACAGCGGTGACGGCCTCTGCCACCTCCCTCCACAGACGCCGGCTGTGGCGTGGGGCAACTCTGCGGCCGTGCCCGCGATACAGGGCGTCCCTCCTCTGCTCCACCGCATCCAGGAGCGCCTCCACATCGCGTGACTCGAACCTCGGGGCTGAGCGACGGCCAGCCATCAAGTCGGGTGTTGCGGTCGGCTGTTCCGGTCGGGTGGGGGGGAGCTGCGCGGCCTTATGAGCCGTCACGCCGTGCAGCGCGTATGACGCTGCACGGCGTGAACCACTGCGCAAGCGCGGATCCCGTTACGTCGCTGCTAGCCCATTTCGGGCCGCAGACCATCGGCCCATTTTTATGACGTGACGCAAGTGGGATTTGCGCCATTTTTTGCGCCGATCGGCGGAGTTTCCGCCGATAACGGAGAATTTCGCCCGAGATGTCACATCGGCTTTCGAAAAAGTGCGATTTCAGAATTTTTCAGAATGCGGAATTGCAGATGATCGACCTATATTATCAAAGCCAGTGCTTCACAAAATTGGATAAAATCAAGGAATTTCCCATTCAAAATTCCAGGTCCCTCATGAAGCAAAAAGAGAACTTGCTTCATTTCTGTAAACCGATGTCCTTCGCCAATCATTCGACCGCTGATTGTCTGTCCGCCAGTTCAGATACGGAACGAGCTAATGCTGCTCCTGAAATATAGAGGCACAATAAGATTCAAATCTCAGATAATCATCGGAGCAGCACTAGTTGTCAAAAACACCAATGGTAATGATAAAAACAGGTGAGGAACAACAAGTAACTGCGCCAGGTGTGAGGTGCACCCTGGCGAGCTGTATAATTGAGACATTCAAAATCATCATTGTGTTTTTTGTTGATGGATTAAGGTGGATCTTTGCAAGACAGATTTGTGTCTCTGTCACACCTCTAACAACCGCAGGATATCCTCCAAAGCCAGTAACACACTTCTGGTTGCATTATTCATGGGAGGCACGATAGCACAGTGGGTAGCACAGTTGCTTCACAGGGCCAGGGTCACACGTTCTCCCCGTGTCTGCGTGGGTTTCCTCCGGGTGCTCCGGTTTCTTCCCACAAGTCCCGAAAGCCGTGCTTGTTAGGTGAATCGGACATTCTGAATTCTCCCTCCGTGTACCCGAACAGGCGCCGGAATGTGGCGACGAGGGGCTTTTCACAGTAACTCCATCGCAGTGTTAATGTAAGCCTACTTGTGACAATAAAGATTATTATTATTATAGGAGACCAAACTTCACAAAGCAGAGTGCAACATGTTCATGATCAAATCATTTACTTCAGGTGTTTGTCGACGGATAAATATTGATGGGGACAAACTCTTCCGCAGAGGGTGGTGTAATATCCTCCACATCCACCTGGGAGAACCGATGGACCTTGGTTTAATGTCCAATTAAAAAGGTGGCACCTCTGCCTGTCCAACACCCTGTAGTCTAAAGGGTAAACAGTGGTTATGCTAATAGCTAGAGTGCATCATCAGTAATGCCAGGTCGCATGTAAATGAAACCTGAGGGAGGAAGGTTTGAATCATAGAATCATAGAATTTACAGTGCAGAAGGAGGCCATTCGGCCGATCGAGTCTGCACCGGCTCTTGGAAAGAGCACCCTACCCAAGGTCAACACCTCTACCCTATCCCCATAACCCAGTAACCCCACCCAACACTAAGGTCAATTTTGGACACTAAGGGCAATTTATCATGGCCAATCCACCTAACCTGCACATCTTTGGACTGTGGGAGGAAACCGGAGCACCCGGAGGAAACCCACGCACACATGGGGAGGATGTGCAGACTCCGCACAGACAGTGACCCAAACCAGAATCGAACCTGGGACCCTGGAGCTGTGAAGCAATTGTGCTATCCACAATGCTACCGTGCTGCCCTGAGGAATGGAGTCCTCCTAAAGTCTGTCCTCGTAAATAGTGTATATTCAATGTTCTCTAGTTTGCAACAGCATGGCTTCCAGCTCTCTTCTATCAATGGCTCCCCGAGCTTAGTCCTGATAACGATACATGGTGGCAGCGGTGTGGTCACCGTTTACTTCCGAGTCCAGTCAATGCCGATAAAGGCGGGAAAGGTCAAAGCCAGCATGCCGGCAGACTGCACTCGACGAAGGCCCCGCCGCAGCAACCATTTTCTACCCGAGACCCCCACGGCGGCCGGCCAGAGTTGCTGCACAGGCCTTTGCGGAAGGTTCTTACCCCTGCCCGTGCCCCTCGACCTCAAGGAGTGGCTCTGCCAAGCGACACACCGGAAAAACTGGCATCGCCAATTCAAACGAGGCCAGACAACCTCAGAAGCCAGATAAGGGTCAGCTCGGCGTTCCCCTTTGTGCAACGTAAACTGTGCCAATGAAATTTTGAGAAGACGGGGGGGGGGGGGGGGGGGGTTGGTGAAGGAGCTGCGAAATGTGCACAGGAGTCATCAAAGGCTTCGAGTCCTACTTTAGCCTGAGGCGCAATGGTATAATGGACTGAACAAAACTGCTTCCAGCTCCCTTCAATCTAGCGATCCCATAGAAACATAGAAAATAGGATAAGGAGGAGGCTATTCGGCCCTTCAAGCCCTTCAAGTCCGCTCCGCCGTTCATTATGGATCGTGGCTGATTATCCAGCTCAATAGTCTAATCCCGCCTTCCCCGATATCCTTTGATTTCTTTCGCCCCAAGTGTTTTACCTAACTGCTTCTTGAGGACATGCAATGTGTTGGTCTCAACTTCTTCCTGTGGTAACGAATTTCACAGGCTCACCACTCTCTGGGTGAAGACATTTCTCCTCATCTCTGTCCTAAATGGTCTACCCCGTATCTTCAGACTGTGACCCCTGGTTCTGGACACACCCGCCATCGGGGACATCCTTCCTGCATCGACCCTGTCTAGTCCTGTTAGAATTTTATAGGTTTCTGTGAAATCCCCCCTCATTCTTCGGAATTTCAGGGAATGCAATCCTAACTGATTCAATCTCTTCTCAAACGTCCGTTCTATCATCCCAGTCTGGTAAACCTTCACTGCGCTCCCTCTAAAGCAAGAACATCCTTCCTCAGCTAAGGAGACCAAAACTGCGCACAATATTCCAGGTGTGGCCTCACCAAGGCCCTGTCTAACTGCAGCAAGACCTCCCTGCTCCTGTACGCCAACCCTCTCGCTGTGAAGGCCGACATACCATTTGCCTTCTTTACCACCTGCTGTACCTGCATACTTACCTTCAGCGACTGGTGTATGGGGACATCCAGGTCTCGTTGCACATTCCATGATGACAATGCCTAGGCCTTCAGTGCAGCACTGGGGCCTGGACCTAGATTTCTGTCACACTCCAAGGCTGGAGGAACCAAACCACGTGCGACATGAACATTGGAGCCTCTGGTCAGGCAGTCAAAGGTCGGAATGGCTTGAAAAATGTCCTCAATTTCAAAACTAATGGCCAGAGTCAGGAGAAAGAGGGAGAGAGAAACCACTTGAGCTCAGTTAAAAAAAAATTGATGTTGTTCGACTTCATGAGAAATAAAAGCAAGGAATAAGAAAGGAAGCAGTTAAGACCCAGTTCAACATTGAAAATGTAAAATTAAGATCCAAAATACGATTGTGTTCAGGGATTAAAATGGTGATTAAATCAATAAACACCAGGTAAAATGAAGAGAGCAGAGGGCAAGGGGAAGGCAGGATGGGTCAGATAGTGTTTAATTTTTAAACATTTGTTTAAATTGTGTGTTTGCACTGTTTATTTGTCAATCCTTGTTCAGTGGCAGTACGCCCATCTATGAGTCTGAGCGCTTCCCTCCAGGAACCCGAGCACATGGTCTACTGCAGCGCAACGGTGAAGCGCTGAGGGAGTGCCGTACTCCTAGAGGTGGCCTTCTTCAGGTGAGCTAAACCTCTCTGCCCTCCCAGGCGGGCTAGAAAATTCCCGTGCCCACAAGGACTGGTGAACTCTCCGACAGTGCCCTGGCCAATATTTAACACACGGCGATACATGTCCCTCAGCCAATGTCACTAAAATCAGATGAACTAGCAATTAATGATTGTAAGACCATGATAAATAGGGACAGCAGGAGGCCATTCAGCCCTTCGAGACTGCTCCTCCATGGAATATGATTATGGTTGATTTAACGCTTGCCAAGTCCACTATCCTACCACCTCTCTGTAACCCGTAATCCCCCACTGAATAAAAACCTAGCGATCTCCTCCTTGACAACGCTCAAAGCCTCGGCCTACACAGCTTCCTGGGGGAAATGATTCCAAAGGTTCACCGCTCTCTGAGAGAAGAAATACTTCCTCAAATCCGACTTAAATGACTTCCCCCTGATTCTGCGACTCTGCCCTCTGGTCCTACACTCTCGCATGAGTGAAAACATCCTCCCAACATTTACCCTGTCTAACCCCCAAAGAATTTTCAGTGTTTCAATTAAATCACCTCTCATTCTTCTGAACCCCAAGAAGTACAGACCCGACCTGTTTAATCTTTCCTCATTTGTTTTCTTATTATTTTAGGGATCTTTCTGTGGGCCGGTTGACCTTGTTGTGATTGTCGCTGCGCTTTGCACGGTCAGAAGGTCATGAGCGGTGCTGTCTAAAGAGCCCCTATTCCTATTTGTGGTTGGGGGTCCAGCTGAGCCAACGAGGGACTGTAATATTGTAATGAGTTTCAGCTTCACATTACAAACACCATCAAATCATGGATGGTCTCTGAAGTTTCAAGTGTGCTGATACCATCCGAAGGTATGAATTTTGTCCTATTTCAATCTATTCCTTTATGGGAAGTGGACATCGTCGGCTAGGCCCAACGTTTATTGTCCATCCCTAATTGCCTTTCAGAAGGTGGTGGTGACCACCTTCTTGAACCGTTGTAGTCCCTGAGGTGTAGGTACACCCACTGTGCTGTTCGGGAGGGGATTCCAGGGTTTTGACCCAGTGACCGTGAAGGAACGGCCGATGTATTTCCAAGTTAGGATGGTGAGTGGCTTGGAGGGGAACTTCCAGGTGGTGATAGGCCCAGGTACCTGCTGCTCTTGTCGTTCAAGATGGGAATGGTCGTGGGTTTGGAAGGTTCTGCTCTTGAGCCTTGGTGAGTCCCTGTCGTGCATCTTAGAACATAAGAACTAGGAGCAGGTGTAGGCCATCTGGCCCCTCGAGCCTGCTCCACCATTCAATGAGATCATGGCTGATCTTTTGTGGACTCAGCTCCACTTTCCGGCCCGAACACCATAACCCTTAATCCCTTTATTCTTCAAAAAACTATCTATCTTTATCTTAAAAATATTTAATGAAGGAGCCTCTACTGCTTCACTGGGCAAGGAATTCCATAGATTCACAACCCTTTGGGTGAAGAAGTTCCTCCTAAACTCAGTCCGAAATCTACTTCCCCTTATTTTGAGGCTATGCCCCCTAGTTCTGCTTTCACCTGCCAGTGGAAACAACCTGCCCGCATCTATCCTATCTATTCCCTTCATAATCTTATATGTTTCTATAAGATCCCCCCTCATCCTTCTAAATTCCAACGAGTACAGTCCCAGTCTACTCAACCTCTCCTCGTAATCCAACCCCTTCAGCTCTGGGATTAACCTAGTGAATCTCCTCTGCGCACCCTCCAGTGCCAGTATGTCCTTTCTCAAGTAAGGAGACCAAAACGGAACACAATACTCCAGGTGTGGCCTCACTAACACCTTATACAATTGCAGCAGAACCTCCCTAGTCTTAAACTCCATCCCTCTAGCAATGAAGGACAAAATTCCATTTGCCTTCTTAATCACCTGTTGCACCTGAAAACCAACTTTTTGCGACTCATGCACTAGCACACCCAGGTCTCTCTGCACAGCAGCATGTTTTAATATTTTATCATTTAAATAATAATCCTTTTTGCTGTTATTCCTACCAAAATGGATAACCTCACATTTGTCAACATTGTATTCCATCTGCCAGACCCTAGCCCATTCACTTAGCCTATCCAAATCCCTCTGCAGACTTCCAGTATCCTCTGCACTTTTTGCTTTACCACTTATCTTAGTGTCGTCTGCAAACTTGGACACATTGCCCTTGGTCCCCAACTCCAAATCATCTATGTAAATTGTGAACAGTTGTGGGCCCAACACTGATCCCTGAGGGACACCGCTAGCTACTGATTGCCAACCAGAGAAACACCCATTAATCCCCGCTCTTTGCTTTCTATTAATTAACCAATCCTCTATCCATGCTACTACTTTCCCCTTAATGCCATGCATCTTTATCTTATGCAACAACCTTTTGTGTGGCACCTTGTCAAAGGCTTTCTGGAAATCCAGATATACCACATCCATTGGCTCCCCGTTATCGACCGCACTGTTAATGTCCTCAAAAAATTCCACTAAATTAGTTAGGCACGACCTGCCCTTTATGAACCCATGCTGCGTCTGTCCAATGGGACAATTTCCATCCAGATGCCTCGCTATTTCTTCCTTGATAATAGATTCCAGCATCTTCCCTACTACCGAAGTTAAGCTCACTGGCCTATAATTACCCGCTTTCTGCCTACCTCCTTTTTTAAACAGTGGTGTCACGTTTGCTAATTTCCAATCCGCCGGGACCACCCCAGAGTCTAGGATATTTTGGTAAATTATCACTAGTGCATTTGAAATTTCCCTAGCCATCTCTTATAGCACTCTGGAATGCATTCCATCAGGTCCAGGAGACTTGTCTACCTTTAGCCTCATTAGCTTGCCCATCACTACCTCCTTGGTGATAACAATCCTCTCAAGGTCCTCACCTGTCATAGCCTCATTTCCATCAGTCACTGGCATGTTATTTGTGTCTTCCACTGTGAAGACCGACCCAAAAAACCTGTTCAGTTCCTCAGCCATTTCCTCATCTCCCATTATTAAATCTCCCTTCTCATCCTCTAAAGGACCAATATTTACATTAGCCACTCTTTTTTGTTTTATGTATTTGTAGAAACTTTTACCATCTGTTTTTATATTCTGAGCAAGTTTACTCTCATAATCTATCTTACTCTTCTTTATAGCTTTTTTAGTAGCTTTCTGTTGCCTCCTCTCGATTTCCCAGTCCTCTAGCCTCCCACTAATCTTTGCTACTTTGTATGTTTTTTCCTTCAATTTGATACTCTCCCTTATTTCCTTAGATATCCACGGTCGATTTTCCCTCTTTTTACCGTCCTTCCTTTTTGTTTGTATAAACCTTTGCTGAGCACTGTGAAAAATCACTTGGAAGGTTCTCCACTGTTCCTCAACTGTTTCACCATAAAGTCTTTGCTCCCAGTCTACCTTAGCTAGTTCTTCTCTCATCCCATTGTAATCTCCTTTGTTTAAGCACAAAACACTAGTGCTTGATTTTACCTTCTCACCCTCCATCTGTATTTTAAATTCCACCATATTGTGATCGCTCCTTCCGAGAGGATCCCTAACTATGAGATCCTGAATCAATCCTGTCTCATTACACAGGACCAGATCTAGGACCGCTTGTTCCCTCGTAGGTTCCATTACATACTGTTCTAGGAAACTATCGCGGATACATTCTATAAACTCCTCCTCAAGGCTGCCTTGACCGACCTGGTTAAACCAATCAACATGTAGATTAAAATCCCCCATGATAACTGCTGTACCATTTCTACATGCATCTGTTATTTCTTTGTTTATTGCATGCCCCACCATAATGTTACTATTTGGTGGCCTATAGACTACTCCTATCAGTGACTTTTTCGCCTTACTATTCCTGATTTCCACCCAAATGGATTAAACCTTATCCTCCATAGCACCGATGTCATCCCTTACTGTTGCCCGGATGTCATCCTTAAATAACAGAGCTACACCACCTCCCTTACCATCCACTCTGTCCTTCCGAAAGGTTTGATACCCTCGGATATTTAACTCCCAGTCGTGACCATCCTTTAACCATGTTTCAGTAATGGCCACTAAATCATAGTCATTCACGATGATTTGCGCCATCAACTCATTTATTCCGAATACTACGAGCATTCAGGTAAAGTACACTTATGTTGGCTTTTTTACCTCTGTTCTTAATCTTAACACCTCGATCAGTAACCTCTCCTAAGTTATATTTCCTCTTAACCTTTCTCCTAATTTTCCTTGTCGTCGAACCCATATCTTCCTGTAACAACCTGTCGCGTCGCTTACCATTAATGTTTTCACTTCCCGTTTTATTTCTTTTAGTATTCCTGGTCCTATTCACTGAGCTCCCCTCAGTCACTATACCTTGTACTGTCGCCCTTTTTGATTTTTGACTATGGCTTCTCTGCCTTACACTTTCCCCCTTACTGCCTTTTATTTCTGTCCCTGTTTTACTACCTTCCAACTTCCTGCATCGGTTCCCATCCCCCTGCCACATTAGTTTAAACTCTCCCCAACAGCTCTAGCAAACACCCCCCTAGGACATCCGTTCCAGTCCTGGTGCAGACCGTCCAATTTGTACTGGTCCCACCTCCCCCAGAACCGGTTCCAATGTCCCAGGAATTTGAATCCCTCCCTCTTGCACCATCTCTCGAGCCACGTATTCATCCTCTCTATCGTGACATTCCTTCTCTGACTAGCTCGTGGCACTGGTAGCAATCCTGAGATTACTACCTTTGAGGTCCTACTTTTTAGTTTAACTCCTAGCTCCCTAAATTCAGCTTGTAGGACCTCATCCCGTTTTTTACCGATATCGTTGGTGCCTATGTGCACCACGACAGCTGGCTGTTCACCCTCCCCCCCCTGAATGTCCTGCAGCCGCTCCGAGACATCCTTGACCCTTGCACCAGGGAGGCAACATACCATCCTGGAGTCTCGATTGCGTCCGCAGAACCGCCTGTCTATTCCCCTTACGATTGAGTCCCCTATCACTATAGCCCTGCCATTCTTCTTCCTGCCCAGCTGCGCAGCAGAGCCAGCCATGGTGCCATGAACCTGGCTGCTGCTGCCTTCCCCTGGTGAGCCATCTCCCTCAACAGTATCCAAAGCGGTATATCTGTTTTGCAGGGAGATGACCGCAGAGGACACCTGCACTGCCTTCCTACTCTTGCTCTGTCTTTTGGTCACCCATTTACTATCTCCCTCAGTACCTTTCACCTGCGGTGTGATCAACTCGCTAAACGTGCTATCCACGACGTCCTCAGCATCGCGGATGCTCCAAAGTGAGTCCATCCGCAGCTCCAGAGCCGTCAAGCGGTCTAACAGGAGCTGCAACTGGACACACTTCTTGCACGTGAAGGAGCCAGGGACAGTGGATGTGTCCCTGAGCTCCCACATCGCACACGAGGAGCATGACACGGGTCTGAGATCTCCTGCCATGTCTTAAACCTTTGGTTAACTTCAACAATTTTAATTACTCCCCCAAAAAAATTAAATAAATAAATAAACAACGAAGAAAAAAATAAATAAATATACCAATGAAAAGAAACAGAAAAACAGAAACACTACTTACCAGTCACAAAAAGCACTTCCTCCCCACCCAGCTTTGAATTCCCACCTCGATTCAAATTCCCAAACTCACTCTTAGCTGTGTCTCACTCCTGGCTCTGTCTTCTCTCTGGCTCACTGGGAGAACTCACTGGGAGTGAGTTTACAAGTGGCTCTTTTTAAACTGTCCTGAATTGACTCCCCTCCCCCACCTGCTTTTAGACCATCTTGTAGATGGTACACACAGTTGCCACTGTGTATCGGTGGTGAAGGGAATGAATGTTTGCGATGTGGCGCCAATCAAGTGGGGTTGCCTTATCGTCAATGATGCCAAGCTTTTTGAGTGTTGGAGTGGGAGCTGTGCCCATCCAGGCAAGTGGAGAGTATTCCATCACACTCTTCCAAATACAGCTAACAAGCACGTCTTTCGGGACTTGTGGGAGGAAACCGGAGCACCCGGTGGAAACTCACACAGACACAGGGAGAACGTGCAGACTCCGCACAGTGGTTTAGCACACTGGGCTAAATCGCTGGCTTTGAAAGCAGACCAAGGCAGGCCACCAGCACGGTTCAATTCCCGTACCAGCCTCCCCGAACAGGCGCCAGAATGTGGCGACTAGGGTCTTTTCACAGTAACTTCGTTTGAAGCCTACTCGTGACAATAAGTGATTTTCATTTCATTTCATTTCAGTGAACCAAGCTGGGAATCAAACCCAGTGCTAACCACTGTGCTACCGTGCCACCTGGAGCAACAAGGCTATCATCGGCACAATCGCCCAGTGGTTAGCACTGCTACCTCACACTGCCAGACACATGGGGCAGGATTCTCCGACCCTCCCCGCCGGGTCGGAGAATCACCGGGGGACAGCGTAAATCCCGCCCCGCCGCTCCGACGATGGCTGCTGAATTCTCCGGCGCCGGTTTTCGGGCAGGGGCGGGGATCGCACCGCGCCGGTCGGGGGCTGTTGGCAGCGACCCCACCGGCAACTCTCTGGGCCCCGATGGGCCAAATGGGCCACCCATTTTCGGCCAGTCCCGCCGGCGTGAAATAGACAAGGCCCATCCCGGCGGGAACTGGCTTGGAGGGCGATGAGCGGGATACTCGGGGGAGGCGCAGGGGGATCCAGCCCCAGGGGCAGGCCCCCACGGTGGCCTGGCCCGCGATCGGGGCCCACCAATCTGCGGGCGGCCTGTGCCGTGGGGGCACTCTTTCCCTCCGCGCCGGCCTCTGTCAGGCTCCGCGATGGCCGGCGTGGAGAAGAAACCCCCTGCGCGCGCGCAGGGAACACGCCAGCGGTTCTCCGCATGCGCCAGAACACGCTGGGGTCCTGCGCACGCGCCAACTCGCGCTGGCTGGCGGTGGCCCTTCGGTGCCGGTTGGCGCGGCGCCAACCTCTCCAGCGCCGGCCTAGCCCCTGGAAGTGCGGAGGATTCCCCACCTTCCGGGCGGCCCGCGCCAGAGTGGTTCACGCCGCTCTTCAGCGCCGGTACGGGCAGCCCGGCCGAGTCCGGGAGAATCCCGGCCATGGGTTCAATTCCGTTGCTGGTAGACTGACTGCGTGGAATTTGGCCGTTCTCCCTGTGTCTGTGCGGGTTTCCTCCGGGTGCTCTGGTTCCCTCCCACAGTCCAAAAATGTGCCGGTTAGGTGGATTGCCCCTTAGTGTCCAAAGCTTAGATGGGGTTGCAGGGTTAGGGCAGGGGATTGGGCCCAGGTAGGGCGCTCTTTCAGAGAGTCGGTGCAGACTAGATGGGCCGAATGGCCTCCTGCTGCACTGTTGAGATTCTATGACTCCTCCTATGATAAACCAGTGCGGTTACAAAGTATGTAAAAATGTAGCTTAACCCACAACCCTTGCTGGATCTACCTGGTTTACTGAGCGTTTCTCTGTGCTAACACTGCAGTGTTTCCCTTGTCCTCTGTGCTCGTGAAGGCTCACTACATACACCAATCAACGGATTCACTTGTGGGCAATATTCGTCCCGCTCTTGTTTAAAAAAAAAACCAAAGAGCGCAAAGAAAATCCGCAATAGAGGAGTCCGTCACAAACAAAATTTATTAGATCTGCTCCAAATGTTTTTTCCAAAAGAGGAGGAACACAAAGCCTCTGTCCTGTGACAAGTTTACTTTTCCTGTCAGCCTTGACTGGTTGGGTAGCGCTCCTACCTGTGACTCAGACAGTTAAAGGATCAAGACCCACTCCAGAGACCTCAGCGGCGAATCCAGCCTGACATTCTGCGAACATAGAACATAGAACATAGAACATACAGTGCAGAAGGTGGCCATTCGGCCCATCGAGTCTGCACCGATCCACTTAAGCCCTCACTTCCACCCTATCCCCGTAACCCAATAACTCCTTCTAAGCTTTTTGGTTACGAAGGCCAATTTTTCATGGCCAATCCACCTAACCTGCACGTCTTTGGACTGTGGGAGGAAACCGGAGCACCCGGAGGAAACCCACGCAGACACGGGGAGAACGTGCAGACTCCGCACAGACAGTGACCCAGCGGGGAATCGAACCTGGGACCCTGGCGCTGTGAAGCCACAGTGCTAGCCACTTGTGCTACCGTGCTGCCCAAAGTGTTGGCGGAGCTGCCGTCTTTCGGGTGAGACACGAAACCCAGCCCCCCACCACCCCCCCGCCATCTGACCTCGTGAAGTGGAAACAGAAGTTGGCGAAGAAGGGTTTGGAGAGCTCTCCCTGGTGTCCCGGCCAAAATCCTTTCCTCAGTTCATGTCAGAGAGACACAAATGGTCTGGCCACATCCCGTTGTGGGCCCATGCTTCCTGTATGCAAATTGGTTGCTGCACTGGTGCGACCATCAATTCACTCGAGACATGAGTAGAAAATAAACTGTGGCTTTAATCAACTAGAACAGTGCCTGCCTGCGACTGATCTGAGAACCGCCTACAGGTCGACTGCTCTTTATACCTCCCTTCAAGGGGAGGAGCCATGGGCGGAGCCCATACAGGCCCCAACATGTTCCCTTATGGATAATGCCATACAATGGCCCATAGGTGGAGCCCACAAGGGCAACAGCATAGCACAGATACAAATACAAGGGCAACAGCATAGCACAGATACAAATACAAGGGCAACAGCATAGCACAGATACAATGATGGATTATTGATATCATACATTTACCACATGCACACTACACTGAAACGGTTGTTCTGTGACTGAGAGGCACTGTCGACGGGAATGCTGCCGTGTAAACGCAAGTCGATATTTCTCGGATTTTCTTTTTGTTGTTTTCGTCCCTGAGGGATTATTGCGAAGAGAGATATGTCGCTGCAGGTTTTCACCTTCAACTCATGCGGACAGGTGCAGGAAAACCAAATTTCAAACAATCAGAACATTTTTCTGATCCTTTGAAATTTGGTACTCTTGCATTTGTCCTGATCAACACAAGATAGAAGCTTTGTCAACATGTCTCCCCATTCATTCGTACCGAAGGAATTCAAAAGCCTTATTCCACACAGCAATATACGTGGCAGGTGAAACAAGTCACACCTTCATACTCCAACATCTCTTTCCTCTTCTTTTGTCTGTCTCTCTCATTCCGTCAGTTATATCGATAGAGCTCGCTTCAGTTAAAGCCATGCACATATATGCTCCTTGTTCATTAATGGGATGTGGGAGTCGCCGGCGAGTCCAGCTTTTATTGCCCACCCATAATCGCCCCAGAGAAGATGGTGATGGGCCGCCTTCTCGATACCCTGTTGTCCATGTGGTGTAGGTACACCCACAGTGCTGTCAGGGAAGGAGTTCCAAGATTTTGACCCAGCGACAGTGACAGAACAACGATATAGTTCCACGTCAGACTGGTGGGTGGTTTGGAGAGGAGCCTGCAGGCACTGACGTTCCTATGGATATAAGAACATAATACCATTGGAACTAGGAGCGGGAGTTGGCAATTTAGCCCTCGAGCCCACTCCGCCATTCAATACAATCACGGTTGATCTCCTCTTGGTCTCGTCGCCACCTTCCTGTCCACTCCCCATAATCCTTCATCCCAAAACTAATAAACACGGCAGCACAGTGGTTAGCACTGTGGCTTGACAGCGCCAGGATCCCTGATTCGAATCCCCACTGGGTCACTGTCTGTGCGGAGTCTGCACGTTCTCCTCGTGACTGCGTGGGGTTTCCTACGGGTGCTCCGGTTTCCTCCCACAGTCCAAGGATGTGCGGGTTAGGTGGATTAACATGCTAAATTGCCCTTCGTGTCCACAAAGGTTAGGAGGGGTTACTAGGTTAAAGGGGTAGGGTGGAAGTGAGGACTTAAAGTGGGTCGGTGCAGACTCGATGGGCCGAATGGCCTCCTTCTGCACTGTCTGTTCTATGTTCCGAAAAGCTATCTTTTGCCTCCTTAAATTTGTTTCGTGTTCCAGCAGCCACTGCACTCTGGGGTAGAGAATTCCACAGATTCATAACACTTTGAGTGAAGTAATTCCTCCTCATTTCTGTTTTCAATCTGCCATTCCTTGTCCTAAAACTATGGCCTCTCGTTCTAGAATGTCCAACAGGGGAAAGCATTCGCTCTACGTCAATCCCCTTTTGCATCTTATGTACCTCAATTAGATCTCCTCTCATTCTTCTAAACTCCAGAGGGTATAGGCCTAAACTGCTCAATCACTCTTCACAAGACATGTCCTTCACTCCTGGAATCAATCTAGTGAACCTTCTCTGAACCGTTTCTAATGCATTTACATCCTTCCTCATGTCAGGGGGCCAAAACTGTGTGCAGTGCTCCAGATGGGTTCTCACCAATGCCCTCTCTGGAACAGCACTTCCCTACTTTTATATTCTACTCCATTAGCAATGAGTGCCAAAATTCCATTTGCCTTCTTTATTACCTGCTGCACCTGCATACTAACTTTCTGCGATTCGTGCACGAGGTCACTCTGATCCCTCTGCACCGATGCATTTTGAAGTTTCTTTCCATTTCGATAATAAGTTGCCTTTTTATTCCTCCAACCAAAAGGGATAACCTCACACTTATCCATGTCAAATTCCATCTGCCAAACTTTGGCCCACTCACCTTATCTATCCATATCCATTTGTAAATTTCCCCACTGCAAATGCTTTCCCATCTATTTTAGTGCCATCTGCAAATTTGACTACAGTACATTTTATCCCTGAATCCATGTCAAATATAGATTAGTTGGGGCCCCGAGTATCGAACCCTGTGGCACATCACTAGTTACAGCTTGTCAATCAGAAAAAGGCCCATTCATCCCAACTCTCTGCTTTCTGTTCGACAGCCAATCCTCTATCCAAGCAAATATATATTACCACCAACCCCTTGGGATCTTACCTCGTGTATCAACCTTTTGTGTGGCACCTTGGCAAACGCCTTCTGGAAGTCCGGATACACTACATCTACAGGACCCCCATTATCCACTTTGCTTGTTGCGTCTTCAAAGAACTCTAACAAATTAGTCAAGCACAATTTACCCTTCATAAAACCGTGCTGATTTTAATGGATTGCGTTTTGACTTTCCAAATGTCCTGTTGGTACTTCCTTATCTGCTGACCTTGACCTTCGAGATTGGAGCGGTGGTGGGTTTGGAAGGTGCTGCCTAAGGATCCTTGGTCAGTTCCTGCAGAGCAACTTGTAGATGGTACGCACAGCTGCAAATGTGCATCGGTGGTGGAGGGAATGAATGTTTGTGGAAGGGGTGCCAATCAAGCTTTGTCCTGGATGGTGTCGAGCTTCTTGAGTGTTGGGGCTGCACTCATCCAGGCAAGTGGAGAGTATTCCATCACACTCCTGACTTGTGCCTGGTAGATGGTGGACAGGCTTTGGGGAGGCAGGAGGTGAGTTACTCACCGCAGGACTCCTAGCCTCTGACCTGCTCTCGTAGCCACAGTGTTTAAATGCCTGGGTCCAGTTCAGCTTCTGATCGATGGCAACCCCGAGGATGTTGATGTAAAGATTGGGGAGAGTTTGTCAAAACTAATTCCAAAGCTTGAAATGGGGCAGAGGGGGGAAAACAATCACATCAAAATATTTTTAGCACTAAAGGCACGCCCCTCCCCACTCCCCCCACCAAAGTCCCCACTCCCTCCTCCCCACCTCCTCGCTCCGGACACCAATCAGTCAAACTGTGATCCAAGCCTCTTTCATATTTCATTCTCTCCAAACAAAAATGCGCCTCACCCACTCCGATCAAACAGTTGGAACAAAAGCAAAAACACGGCTATATGTCTGAAGCAACGGGATATATTTAGAATAATTGTTATGTCTAATTGTGTCTTGCACTGACTTGTTGATGACCTGAACAAATTGCTTGCTTTCTGCGAAACAAAAGATTAACCCTTTGCTAAATGGGCTGTCTCCCCAAAGCTGAGATTATTGTTATAAAACTTCTCTGTATCCCACAGAGCAACCTCCAACCCTCCATCGGCAGGTGAAAATCTAATTGGTAACGGGATTGTGAAATGATGCAGGGTCTGAAAGGGATTATTCCCATACAGGGTGCGGAGTATATCAGAGAGTGTTACAGTGAGGGGTGTGGGGTATATCAGAGAGTGTTACAGTGAGGGGTGTGGGGTATATCAGACAGTGTTACAGTGAGGGGTGTGGGGTATATCAGAGAGTGTTACAGTGAGGGGTGTGGGGTATCTCAGAGTGTTACAGTGAGGGGTGTGGGGTATATCAGAGAGTGTTACAGTGAGGGGTGTGGGGTATATCAGAGAGTGTTACAGTGAGGAGTGTGGGGTATCTCAGAGAGAGTTACGTGAGGGGTGTGGGGTATATCAGAGAGAGTTACAGTGAGGGGTGTGGGGTATCTCAGAGTGTTACAGTGAGGGGTGTGGGGTATATCAGAGAGTGTTACAGTGAGGGGTGTGGGGTATATCAGAGAGTGTTACAGTGAGGAGTGTGGGGTATCTCAGAGTGTTACAGTGAGGGGTGTGGGGTATATCAGAGAGTGTTACAGTGAGGGGTGTGGGGTATATCAGAGAGTGTTACAGTGAGGAGTGTGGGGTATCTCAGAGTGTTACAGTGAGGGGTGTGGGGTATATCAGAGAGTGTCACAGTGAGGGATGTGGGGTATATCAGAGAGTGTTACAGTGAGGGGTGTGGGGTATATCAGAGAGTGTTACAGTGAGGGGTGTGGGGTATATCAGAGAGTGTTACAGTGAGGGATGTGGGGTATATCAGAGAGCGTTACAGTGAGGGGTGTGGGGTATATCAGAGAGGGTTACAGTGAGGGATGTGGGGTATATCAGAGAGTGTTACAGTGAGGGGAGTGGGGTATATCAGAGAGTGTTACAGTGAGGGGTGTGGGGTATATCAGAGAGTGTTACAGTGAGGGGTGTGGGGTATATCAGAGAGTGTTACAGTGAGGGATGTGGGGTATATCAGAGAGTGTTACCGTGAGGGGTGTGGGGTATATCAGAGAGGGTTACAGTGAGGGATGTGGGGTATATCAGAGAGTGTTACAGTGAGGGGTGTGGGGTATATCAGAGAGTGTTACAGTGAGGGGTGTGGGGTATATCAGAGAGTGTTACAGTGAGGGATGTGGGGTATATCAGAGAGTGTTACAGTGAGGGGTGTGGGGTATATCAGAGAGGGTTACAGTGAGGGATGTGGGGTATATCAGAGAGTGTTACAGTGAGGGGAGTGGGGTATATCAGAGAGTGTTACAGTGAGGGGTGTGGGGTATATCAGAGAGTGTTACAGTGAGGGGTGTGGGGTATATCAGAGAGTGTTACAGTGAGGGATGTGGGGTATATCAGAGAGTGTTACAGTGAGGGGTGTGGGGTATATCAGAGAGTGTTACAGTGAGGGGTGTGGGGTATATCAGAGAGTGTTACAGTGAGGGGTGTGGGGTATATCAGAGAGTGTTACAGTGAGGGGTGTGGGGTATATCAGAGAGTGTTACAGTGAGGGGTGTGGAGTATATCAGAGAGTGTTACAGTGAGGGGTGTGGGGTATATCAGAGAGTGTTACAGTGAGGGGAGTGGGGTATATCAGAGAGTGTTACAGTGAGGGATGTGGGGTATATCAGAGAGTGTTACAGTGAGGGGTGTGGGGTATATCAGAGAGTGTTACAGTGAGGGGTGTGGGGTATATCAGAGAGTGTTACAGTGAGGGGTGTGGGGTATATCAGAGAGTGTTACAGTGAGGGGTGTGGGGTATATCAGAGAGTGTTACAGTGAGGGGTGTGGAGTATATCAGAGAGTGTTACAGTGAGGGGTGTGGGGTATATCAGAGAGTGTTACAGTGAGGGGAGTGGGGTATATCAGAGAGAGTTACAGTGAGGGGTGTGGGGTATACCAGAGAGTGTTACAGTGAGGGGAGTGGGGTATATCAGAGAGTGTTACAGTGAGGGGTGTGGGGTATATCAGAGAGAGTTACAGTGAGGGGTGTGGGGTATCTCAGAGTGTTACAGTGAGGGGTGTGGGGTATATCAGAGAGTGTTACAGTGAGGGGTGTGGGGTATATCAGAGAGTGTTACAGTGAGGAGTGTGGGGTATCTCAGAGTGTTACAGTGAGGGGTGTGGGGTATATCAGAGAGTGTTACAGTGAGGGGTGTGGGGTATATCAGAGAGTGTTACAGTGAGGAGTGTGGGGTATCTCAGAGTGTTACAGTGAGGGGTGTGGGGTATATCAGAGAGTGTCACAGTGAGGGATGTGGGGTATATCAGAGAGTGTTACAGTGAGGGGTGTGGGGTATATCAGAGAGTGTTACAGTGAGGGGTGTGGGGTATATCAGAGAGTGTTACAGTGAGGGATGTGGGGCATATCAGAGAGCGTTACAGTGAGGGGTGTGGGGTATATCAGAGAGGGTTACAGTGAGGGATGTGGGGTATATCAGAGAGTGTTACAGTGAGGGGAGTGGGGTATATCAGAGAGTGTTACAGTGAGGGGTGTGGGGTATATCAGAGAGTGTTACAGTGAGGGGTGTGGGGTATATCAGAGAGTGTTACAGTGAGGGATGTGGGGTATATCAGAGAGTGTTACCGTGAGGGGTGTGGGGTATATCAGAGAGGGTTACAGTGAGGGATGTGGGGTATATCAGAGAGTGTTACAGTGAGGGGTGTGGGGTATATCAGAGAGTGTTACAGTGAGGGGTGTGGGGTATATCAGAGAGTGTTACAGTGAGGGATGTGGGGTATATCAGAGAGTGTTACAGTGAGGGGTGTGGGGTATATCAGAGAGGGTTACAGTGAGGGATGTGGGGTATATCAGAGAGTGTTACAGTGAGGGGAGTGGGGTATATCAGAGAGTGTTACAGTGAGGGGTGTGGGGTATATCAGAGAGTGTTACAGTGAGGGGTGTGGGGTATATCAGAGAGTGTTACAGTGAGGGATGTGGGGTATATCAGAGAGTGTTACAGTGAGGGGTGTGGGGTATATCAGAGAGTGTTACAGTGAGGGGTGTGGGGTATATCAGAGAGTGTTACAGTGAGGTGTGTGGGGTATATCAGAGAGTGTTACAGTGAGGGGTGTGGGGTATTTCAGAGAGTGTTACAGTGAGGGGTGTGGGGTATTTCAGAGAGTGTTACAGTGAGGGGTGTGGGGTATATCAGAGAGTGTTACAGTGAGGGGTGTGGGGTATATCAGAGAGTGTTACAGTGAGGGGTGTGGGGTATATCAGAGAGTGTTACAGTGAGGGGTGTGGGGTATTTCAGAGAGTGTTACAGTGAGGGGTGTGGGGTATATCAGAGAGTGTTACAGTGAGGGGTGTGGGGTATATCGGAGAGTGTTACAGTGAGGGGTGTGGGGTATTTCAGAGAGTGTTACAGTGAGGGGTGTGGGGTATTTCAGAGAGTGTTACAGTGAGGGGTGTGGGGTATATCAGAGAGTGTTACAGTGAGGGGTGTGGGGTATATCAGAGAGTGTTACAGTGAGGGGTGTGGGGTATATCAGAGAGTGTTACAGTGAGGGGTGTGGGGTATTTCAGAGAGTGTTACAGTGAGGGGTGTGGGGTATTTCAGAGAGTGTTACAGTGAGGGGTGTGGGGTATATCAGAGAGTGTTACAGTGAGGGGTGTGGGGTATATCAGAGAGTGTTACAGTGAGGAGTGTGGGGTATATCAGAGAGTGTTACAGTGAGGGGTGTGGGGTATTTCAGAGAGTGTTACAGTGAGGGGTGTGGGGTATATCAGAGAGTGTTACAGTGAGGGGTGTGGGGTATATCGGAGAGTGTTACAGTGAGGGGTGTGGGGTATATCAGAGAGTGTTACAG
The DNA here is from genome assembly GCF_047496885.1 of Scyliorhinus torazame. Lineage (NCBI taxonomy): Eukaryota > Metazoa > Chordata > Chondrichthyes > Carcharhiniformes > Scyliorhinidae > Scyliorhinus > Scyliorhinus torazame. The sequence continues at coordinate 25,567,491 of NC_092733.1, read as the reverse complement.
TGAGGGGTGTGGGGTATTTCAGAGAGGGTTACAGTGAGGGATGTGGGGCATATCAGAGAGTGTTACAGTGAGGGGTGTGGGGTATATCAGAGAGTGTTACAGTGAGGGGTGTGGGGTATATCAGAGAGTGTTACAGTCAGGGGTGGGGGGTATATCAGAGAGTGTTACAGTGAGGGGAGTGGGGTATATCAGAGAGTGTTACAGTGAGGGGTGTGGGGTATATCAGAGAGTGTTACAGTGAGGGGTGTGGGGTATATCAGAGAGTGTTACAGTGAGGGGTGTGGGGTATATCAGAGAGTGTTACAGTGAGGGGAGTGGGGTATATCAGAGAGTGTTACAGTGAGCGGTGTGGGGTATATCAGAGAGTGTTACAGTGAGGGGTGTGGGGTATATCAGAGAGTGTTACAGTGAGGGGTGTGGGGTATGCCAGAGATTGTTACAGTGAGGGGTGTGGGGTATATCAGAGTGTTACAGTGAGGGGTGTGGGGTGTATCAGAGAGTGTTACAGTGAGGGGTGTGGGGTGTATCAGAGAGTGTCACAGTGAGGGATGTGGGGTATATCAGAGAGTGTTACAGTGAGGGGTGTGGGGTATATCAGAGAGTGTTACAGTGAGGGGTGTGGGGTATATCAGAGAGTGTTACAGTGAGGGATGTGGGGCATATCAGAGAGCGTTACAGTGAGGGGTGTGGGGTATATCAGAGAGGGTTACAGTGAGGGATGTGGGGTATATCAGAGAGTGTTACAGTGAGGGGAGTGGGGTATATCAGAGAGTGTTACAGTGAGGGGTGTGGGGTATATCAGAGAGTGTTACAGTGAGGGGTGTGGGGTATATCAGAGAGTGTTACAGTGAGGGATGTGGGGTATATCAGAGAGTGTTACCGTGAGGGGTGTGGGGTATATCAGAGAGGGTTACAGTGAGGGATGTGGGGTATATCAGAGAGTGTTACAGTGAGGGGTGTGGGGTATATCAGAGAGTGTTACAGTGAGGGGTGTGGGGTATATCAGAGAGTGTTACAGTGAGGGATGTGGGGTATATCAGAGAGTGTTACAGTGAGGGGTGTGGGGTATATCAGAGAGGGTTACAGTGAGGGATGTGGGGTATATCAGAGAGTGTTACAGTGAGGGGAGTGGGGTATATCAGAGAGTGTTACAGTGAGGGGTGTGGGGTATATCAGAGAGTGTTACAGTGAGGGGTGTGGGGTATATCAGAGAGTGTTACAGTGAGGGATGTGGGGTATATCAGAGAGTGTTACAGTGAGGGGTGTGGGGTATATCAGAGAGTGTTACAGTGAGGGGTGTGGGGTATATCAGAGAGTGTTACAGTGAGGTGTGTGGGGTATATCAGAGAGTGTTACAGTGAGGGGTGTGGGGTATTTCAGAGAGTGTTACAGTGAGGGGTGTGGGGTATTTCAGAGAGTGTTACAGTGAGGGGTGTGGGGTATATCAGAGAGTGTTACAGTGAGGGGTGTGGGGTATATCAGAGAGTGTTACAGTGAGGGGTGTGGGGTATATCAGAGAGTGTTACAGTGAGGGGTGTGGGGTATTTCAGAGAGTGTTACAGTGAGGGGTGTGGGGTATATCAGAGAGTGTTACAGTGAGGGGTGTGGGGTATATCGGAGAGTGTTACAGTGAGGGGTGTGGGGTATTTCAGAGAGTGTTACAGTGAGGGGTGTGGGGTATTTCAGAGAGTGTTACAGTGAGGGGTGTGGGGTATATCAGAGAGTGTTACAGTGAGGGGTGTGGGGTATATCAGAGAGTGTTACAGTGAGGGGTGTGGGGTATATCAGAGAGTGTTACAGTGAGGGGTGTGGGGTATTTCAGAGAGTGTTACAGTGAGGGGTGTGGGGTATTTCAGAGAGTGTTACAGTGAGGGGTGTGGGGTATATCAGAGAGTGTTACAGTGAGGGGTGTGGGGTATATCAGAGAGTGTTACAGTGAGGAGTGTGGGGTATATCAGAGAGTGTTACAGTGAGGGGTGTGGGGTATTTCAGAGAGTGTTACAGTGAGGGGTGTGGGGTATATCAGAGAGTGTTACAGTGAGGGGTGTGGGGTATATCGGAGAGTGTTACAGTGAGGGGTGTGGGGTATATCAGAGAGTGTTACAGTGAGGGGTGTGGGGTATTTCAGAGAGGGTTACAGTGAGGGATGTGGGGCATATCAGAGAGTGTTACAGTGAGGGGTGTGGGGTATATCAGAGAGTGTTACAGTGAGGGGTGTGGGGTATATCAGAGAGTGTTACAGTCAGGGGTGGGGGGTATATCAGAGAGTGTTACAGTGAGGGGAGTGGGGTATATCAGAGAGTGTTACAGTGAGGGGTGTGGGGTATATCAGAGAGTGTTACAGTGAGGGGTGTGGGGTATATCAGAGAGTGTTACAGTGAGGGGTGTGGGGTATATCAGAGAGTGTTACAGTGAGGGGAGTGGGGTATATCAGAGAGTGTTACAGTGAGCGGTGTGGGGTATATCAGAGAGTGTTACAGTGAGGGGTGTGGGGTATATCAGAGAGTGTTACAATGAGGGGTGTGGGGTATGCCAGAGATTGTTACAGTGAGGGGTGTGGGGTATATCAGAGTGTTACAGTGAGGGGTGTGGGGTGTATCAGAGAGTGTTACAGTGAGGGGTGTGGGGTGTATCAGAGAGTGTTACAGTGAGCGGTGTGGGGTGTATCAGAGAGTGTTACAGTGAGGGGTGTGGGGTATATCAGAGAGTGTTACAGTGAGGGGTGTGGGGTATATCAGAGAGTGTTACAGTGAGGGGTGTGTGGTATATCAGACAGTGTTACAGTGAGGGGCGTGGGATATATCAGAGAGTGTTACAGTGAGGGGTGTGGGGTATATCAGTGTTACAGTGAGAGGTGTGGGGTATATCAGAGCGTGTTACAGTGAGGGGTGTGAGGTATATCAGAGAGTGTTACAGTGAGGGGTGTGGGGTATATCAGAGAGTGTTACAGTGAGGGGTGTGGGGTATATCAGAGAGTGTTACAGTGAGGGGTGTGGGGTATATCAGAGTGTTGCAGTGAGGGGTGTGGGGTATATCAGAGAGTTACAGTGAGGTATGTGGGGTATATCAGAGAGTGTTACAGTGAGGGGTGTGGGGTATATCAGAGAGTGTTACAGTGAGGGGTGTGAGGTATATCAGAGAGTGTTACAGTGAGAGGTGTGGGGTATATCAGAGAGTGTCACAATGAGGGTTGTGGGGTATATCAGAGAGTGTTACAATGAGGGGGATGGGGTATATCAGAGAGTGTTACAGTGACGGGTGTGGGGTATATCAGAGAGTGTTACAGTGAGGGGTGTGGGGCATATCAGAGAGTGTTACAGTGAGAGGTGTGGGGTACATCAGAGAGTGTCACAATAAGGGGTGTGGGGTATATCAGAGAGTGTTACAGTGAGGGGTGTGGGGTATATCAGAGAGTGTTACAGTGAGGGGTGTGGGGTATATCAGAGAGTGTTACAGTGAGCGGTGTGAGCTATATCTAAATGTTACAATGAGGGGTGTGGGGTATATTAGAGAGTGTTACAATGAGGGGGATGGGGTATATTAGAGAGTGTTACAGTGAGGGATGTGGGGTATATCAGACACTGTTCCAATGATGGTGTAGCATATTTCAGAGTATGCTACTTTGAGCGGTGTGGGATATATCATTGTGTGTTACAGTGAGGGCTATGGGTTTAACTTGGGTGGGTTATAATGTGCAGTTCATGAGATATATCTGGGTTAGAAAGCTGTGTTATACCAATAATGGTGGTGTGGGGAATCAGATTGAGGAGTGTGCAGTATATCTGAGTGAGGTCTGCAGCCTATATCCGAGTGAGCGCTGTTGGGTAAATTTGAGTGAGGGGTTTGTTATCAGATTGAGAGCCTTGGGTGTTTCATAGATAGTTTCACAAAATTTACAGTGCTGAAGGAGGCAATTCAGCCCGTCGGGTCTGCACCGGCCCTTGGAAAGAGCACCCTACCCAAGCCCACACCTCCACCCTATCCCCATTACCCAGTAACCCCACTTAACCTTTTTGGACACTAAGGGCAATCTAGCATGGCCAATCCACCTAACCCGCACATCTTTGGACTGTGGGAGGAAACCCACGCACACACGTGGAGATCGTGCTGACTCCGCACAGACAGTGACCCAAGCCGGGACTCGAACCTGGGACCCTGGAGCTGTGAAGCAGCTGTGCGAATCACTATGCTACCGTGCTGCCATTCAGACCTCAGGACCTGGGGTATATCAGAGTATGGAGCATGTGTTGGATTAGTGTGTGGCTGAGGTGAAGAAAGGAGTGAGACTTGTGTGTGTATCAGATTGTGGGGTCTGTGTAGAATCAGGATGAGAGTTTGTAGGGGGTATCTGCAGAGTGAAGGCTTGAGGGAGGTGGAAGTATGTTGTGGTATTTTTCGGAGACCCCACAGTGCAGAAAATTATGGGTTTACCAATTCACAAAATCTGGCTGGCATCTGTAGAGTGGGGATCTGTATCCATTCTAAAATGTGGAAAGCATCCTTCATCATTACTTGCAGTTTAATATGCATTCGAATCGTCTCCAGTATTGACCAAGTTAAGCGTGATGAGAAAGCGAGAGAATGCAGAGAGGTTGAAGAGGTGAGGGATGAAGGAAGATTAAAACGAAGGCGAGAGAGGGAGAGAAGCATAGAGGTGATAATTGTCCTCTCCGTGGTCAGGAGTCATCCTGGCGTCTAAACAAATTGTGCTTCGCAAAATCCCTAGTTTCTTAAATATGAAAGGTTGTCACTGGGGAATTAAAAACAGCAGGCGGTAAAACAGTCTGCCCGAACAGTCCTGGAACATTTTCTGAGGGAGAGAGTTCCTCTGAGGGAAATTATTTCTCCTCATCTCTGTCTTATAAGGGTGGCGCAGTGGTTAGCACTGCTGTCTCACAGCGCCAGGGACCCGGGTTCGATTCCGGCTTGGGCGACTGTCTGTGCGGAGTCTGCACGTTCTCCCCATGTGTGCGTGGGTTTCCCCCGGGTGCTCCGGTTTCCTCCCACAGTCCAAAGATGTGCGGGTCAGGCGGATTGGCCGCCCTAAATTGCCCCATCGTGGGTCCAGAGGTTACGTGGGGCTTTATAGATACGGGGGGATAGGATGGGGGCGTGGCCCTCGATAGAGTGCGGTTCTGGAGGGCCGGTGCAGACTCGATGGACCGAATGGCCTCCTTCTGCACTGGAGGGATTCTATGCTTCTATGATCATCCTTTTTAAAAGTAACTCTGGAGGCAGTTAAAACCTCAAAGTGCCTCAAGCCTTTAATCAAACGTGTAGATTGGAGCAAGTGGTTGTGTTGTTGGACTTGCAACCCAGGCACCACGAGCATCCTAGTCCCACAATGACGTTATAAGATTGTGAGTTAAGTTTTTCTTTAAAAAAGGGAAATGAAAAAAGTTAATCCCTGTAAAACATTAAGATGCTGTGTTGCTATATTTGGTTGGCTCTGAATATGGCGGTCAATATGGTCGCCTTCCTTAAGTCTAATTACGTTTGCTCTAGAGTCGCCAGGTATCTTTCGATACCGCCACAAGGTTCAAACCGAATACTGATCAAAGACTCGATACACCAGTTAGTTAGTTCAAAGTCAATGCTTATTTATTTACACACACATTAAATATACTCATGCACAAAACTCTACAGACTAAACTAAACTATCACTACTGCTAAAGCGTATACTTATCTTCGGGCGCCCACTCAGTCAGAGGAACAATGGCCGTTGTTCGGTTCTGAGGCTGCTGGGGTTTCAACTGGTACAGGGGAACAGCTAAGGTCGTCTGTCTGGTAGCGTGCGTTGACCTTGGACTTACTTGTTTCTGGTGCAGCTGGTGGACAGGTCTTTCCTCGGTAAGAGCCGGGTCCAAGAGAACGATTCTCTCTTGGGGGCTCCTTCTTATACCCAAAGGGGCTTCGCGCTCTTTTGGGCGGGCCTTGAACTTGGCCCCAATCAATTGGACCATTTCTTGATCGTTCCTATTGATTTCATCCAATAAAGGGGTGGGTGCCCTGATGGCTGGGCGTGTCCTAGGTGGCCGTTGGCCTGCTTTGTTTCGGTCTCCTCTGGCGTCGGGGTGTCTGCCTTCGTATCGGTTACTCATAAGTTACTCTTTTGTTCCCGGAGATGGGCCATTAGTATGCTAATGGGTTTGCAGTTTTGGTCTTGTCTGGGAGCTGCGGCTCAAATATACAGACAAACCCTGAACCTGCTTGTTTTCTCAGCATTGTCCATTTTCCCTGCAATCTTTGCAAAGTGTCCATTTTGTAATCGGGAAGTGGCCATCCCAGATGGCTACAGCTGAAGTGAAGGGCAGCACGGTGGCGCAGTGGTTAGCACTGCTGCCTCACGGCGCCAAGGTCCCGGATTCAACCCCGGCTCTGGATCACTGTCCATATGGAGTTTGCACATTCTCCCCGTGTCTGCGTGGGTTTCGCCCCCACAACCTAAAACAATGTGCTGCTTAGGTGGATTGGCCACGCTAAATTGCCCCTTAATTGGAAAAAAAAAGAATTGGGTACTCTAAATGTATTTGAAAAAAGATGTTGAAGTGCAGTTTGCAAGCCCTTGAGTTTCTTCAATCATAGAATCCCATTCTGTCCATTGAGTCTGCACTGACCCTCTGAAAGAGCTCCTCAGCTAGACCCACTTCCCTGCCCTATCCCCACCTAACCTTCACATCTTTGGACTGTGGGAGGAGACTGGAGCACCCGGAGGAAACCCACGCAGACACGGGGAGAACGTGCAGACTCCGCACAAGCAGTGACCTGAGGCCGGAATTGAACCCGGGCCCCTGGCGCTGTGAGGCAGCGGTGCTAACCAATGAGCCACCGCGCCGCCCCGAAGAATGGATGAGGCCCCGTCTCGACGGTTGACAACAGGCAGCGGAAAACTGACCCCGGGCAGAAAATCGGCCGGCGGGACGTCGGGCGGAATCTTTCGCGCTGACCTCGACGATAACTGCAGCCGCATTCCAAAAGGGGCTGAGTCGAGGCTGGCCGCTGAAGGGTCACTCCCAAGGTCAGTCAGTCAGGGGCGGCCGCTAATTGTTGTCCTTGGCAGCGGTGCCGATGCCCCCCGGGAACCCGTCGTTTATTTTGTCGTTGTTTGTCGGGATCTTGCTCTGCGCAAATTGCCTGCCGTGTCCCCTGCGTTCCAAACGAGCTAGAGTATTTCATTGGCTGGCGAGCGCTTTGGGAATTCCCAAGCTGACAGTCAAGTGGAATATTTCTTTCTCCCCTTTTTTTAGTCTGGCTCGGACTCATTCCCCTTCCTCTGGCTCACGTCCGATCTGGCCTGGGCCAGATTTGGACCCAGAATCTAACTCACCATAGGCAACGCCCTGAAACAAACACAATAAATAAATCGAGGAAGCAGGCAGTCTGGAAGGATTCATCATTTTCCTGCCTGCCTTTTATCTCATGCGATCAGTGAGCTCAGCAGATAGACTCACATCAAACCAACGGAAGCAGCAACTTTTGGTTCGGCTGTAGAAGCAAACCTCAAGACGGACAACAGTTTTACTGAAGCAGATTGGTGCTCTCGGCTCTCGGGCATGGGATATTCCTGCAGCGATCCTGGGAAAGTTTCTGAACATGCAAAATAAAAGATCAAGGAAATTGCAGGGAAGCATCCTCAGGCAGGAAGGGGAAGGTTGTACGGAGCAGCGTTTACATTTTGACAGCATTTTGCAGAGATAAGAAATCACCAAATCTCCACCCTCCACCTCTCTCAGAATGTGATGGTTTATTTATACCTCAGGGCCGACACCAGTTTCTAAGTGCGATTTATTTACCAGCGTTTTAAAACATCTCTACTTGCCCCAAATGTCCCAAGGGCAGCACGGTAGCATTGTGGATAGCACAATTGCTTCACAGCTCCAGGGTCCCAGGTTCGATTCCGGCTTGGGTCACTGTCTGTGCGGAGTCTGCACATCCTCCCCGTGTGTGCGTGGGTTTCCTCCGGGTGCTCCGGTTTCCTCCCACAGTCCAAAGATGTGCAGGTTAGGTGGATTGGCCATGATAAATTGCCCTTAGTGTCCAAAATTGACCTTAGTGTTGGGTGGGGTTACTGGGTTATGGGATGGGGTGGAGGTGTTGACCTTGGGTGGGGTGCTCTTTCCAAGAGCTGGTGCAGACTCGATGGGCCGAATGGCCTCCTTCTGCACTGTAAATTCTATGAATTCTATGAAATGTCCGCACTGCTCAGCTTCTGGTAGATTCTGTGTTGTCTGTTTACTTTGCTCTGAGTACACCCCCCTCCCCAGGCTCAGCAATCATGCACAGTGAGCATAGATCAGTTACCAGACTCACATAACAGCACCGGTGTTTAATCTGTCCCCGTACATATTCCATGAGCTGCAGAAATACCCATTTCCAAACTGAAAATCCACTCGAGGTGTCCGCATTGTTCCAGTTGTCAATAATTTTTGCACAAAGCAAAATAACACCGCCGATGCAATATAAATATATCGAGAGAGATTCGCCACAGGTTGAACCTTACGCAAAGGCACAAGGAATAGTGAGGAACGTGGCTGAGACCCTGGTCACTGGGAGAAGGAAACTCGATACTGGTGCACGCTTGATGCAATGTGCCTGCACTGCCAATGCAGGCTTTGCTTAGCCTTCCTCAGCCAGATCTGTCTGCCTACTACCCTCATCGACACGAGCTCCATAAAGAAAAGCATTGGGAGAGCGAATGGCCAGCGGTCTACGCAGCCTCCTGACTTCACACAGCTGGCGAGTAACTGAAAACCGTGGAATGTAGAGAAACGGGGCAAGATCGATGGGGAAGAGGGCGGGAAGAGTGGATAAGCCCCAGGTCCAACTGCGGGCAACAGGCAGCAGAAAACTGGCCCCAAGCGGAAAAGCGGCCGGAGGAACGTCAGGCGGAATCTTTCACTGTGTACCCCATGGGTGCAATTTGCAGTTGATCCTGCCGATGTTCACTCACCTGTCCGTCCGCCGGGGAACCCGCCCTGAGGAGGGGGGGGGGGGGGGGGGGTGGCCGGAAGATTCCATCCATTGCCTTAATGAGCCTGCAGCACTTGGGGACCGGCGCTCACTCTCGCCCAGCAGGAGAGGCCCACTCTCCAGGTGGGAAAAGGGGGAATCAACCCTGGTCACGATGGCAGAATCCTGGTCGAATTCTTGAACACTTGAGAACATGTAGGCGAAGAATGGGGAGACCGTCAGCACAGAACCAGCACAGAGCAGATGGGCCAAATGGGGCCTCCTCCTGCGCTGTGCAATTCCACAACTCTGTGGTGTTTCCAGCGCACAGTGACAATGTTGGATGAACCTTAGTTAATTCCCTTTGTTTCCGGCTCCATAAACTTCTGAGCTACGAAAGCTGTTGCAGAGTGGGAAATGTGGCAGCCATTTTGTGCATAGCAAAGAATCCACGAACGCGGACAGCGACCGGCTAATCTGCTTTAATGCTTGCTGAGGTTTAAATGTTGGCCGGCACACAGGAGATAATTCGCTTACCCCTCCTCGGCTCATATTTTCCGCCCGAGGGAGCGTTACGGGGCCTCGCTTTCCTAAAGATGGCAACGCCGACAGCACAGCACTCCCCCAGTGCGTCAGCCCGGATTTGGGACTTGAACTCACGGAGCCCTGACTGAGGCGAGAGGGCTACCTAGCAGAGAGGTGAGAGAGCAGGTCAACATTTACACTGGGGGCTCTCCCCTGGGCTCCAGTTGTTTGTGTAATAGAATCATTGAATCTCTACAGTGCAGAAGGAGGCCATTCGGCCCTTCGAGTCTACATCGACCCTCTGAAAGAGCACACTACCTAGGCCCAGGGCCCCACCCTATTCCTGTAATGCCACCTAACCTTTTGGATGCTCAGGGGAAATTTAGCATGGACAATCCACCTAGCCCGCGCATCTTTGGACTGTGGGAGGGAACCGGAGCGCCCGGAGGAAACCCACCCAGTCATGGGGAGAACGTGCAGACTCTACACAGGCAGTTACTCGAGGTAGGAATCGAACCCGGGTCCCTGGCACTGTGAGGCAGCAGTGCTAACAACTCTGCCACCGCGCCGCCCAAAACTCTCCTTAGCTGAGACACAGAGACTGAATGCAGCCAGCCTTCAGTCCGGCTGGCCGACACAGACTGATGTGGTAACACATGCCCATATCTTAGTTTGTCCTGTTATGACCTGGGTATGACATTTAACTTGCGTTTCTCACTGTTCCTCATGATGACTCAACCTCCCACTCATTCCAGTCTCAGACCGATTTCCTAACCTCGCAACCTCATCGCCGTGGTGCAGTTTGATTCATTGGGCACAGATTTGTAGATGACACAAAGCTGAGTGGGAGGGTGAGCTGCGAGGAGGATGCAGAGATGCATCTGTGTGATCGGGACTGTGGTGATATACATCACTGTAAGTACACAAAGGGTTAATGTACATACACTACACCTAGCTAAACACTCGAGGGAGCACCAGAGACATGACACACAGACAGTCAACCAATAGGTCAGTAAGATAGGACACGACCAATGGGCATTCACAACACACACAGGGGTGACACTACCACAGGAGGGCATTACACCAACCCATATAAAAGGACACATCACACAGTCTCTTTCCAGTGGAGACACTCAGTGAGTATAGACAAAGGGTTGATTGAACATCACACCCACCACGTGGATTGTAGCAGACTGGTTCATCAGTCTGAGTAGCAGGATTAACAGTAACGTCGAATCCAAGTAGGAGAATTGTTAATAGTTTAATAAACGTGTTGAAGCTATCTCCAAGTCTGAACCTTCCTTTGTCAGAGTGCACATCAAGGAAGCAGCTTATGCTACATCAAGAGCATAACCAGACAGGGACAAGTTGAGCGAGAGGGAACGTGCATGACAGATGCAGTATAATGTGGACAAATTTGAGGATATCCACTCTGGTAGCAAAAACAGGAAGGCAGATTATTATCTGATCATATTGAGGGAGGAGAATGTGCAATGAGATCTGGGTACACCAGTTGTTGAAGGTAAGTGTGCAGGTGCAGCAGGCGGTAAAGAAAGCAAATAGTATGTTGGCCTTCATAGCGAGAGGATTCGACTCCAGGAGCAGGGATGTCTTGCTGCAATTATACAGGGCCTTGGTGAGGCCACACCTGGAATATTGTGTGCAGTTTTAGTCTCCTTATCTGAGGAAGGATGTTCTTGCTCTAGAGGAAGTGCAGCGAAGGTTTACCAGACTGATTCCTGGGATGGCAGGACTGACGTATGAGGAGAGATTGAGTCGGTTAGGATTATATTCGTTTCCACCCGGAAGTTCCACAGAGTGCTTCACATTGATCCACATTAAAAGTATTCATCTAGGGACAGTTGGGATAGTGAGCAGAATTGAGGTACAATACACAGTTCCACTGCTGATAATCGCCTTCAAGTCTCCCGTATGAGACTGGAGGGTGACCGGCCCTTTGTAGTTTTCCCTCACTTGTGTTAGTTCCCTCCAGGACAGGCAGAGACATTAAAGCATCAAAACTATTGCTCAGTCTCGCCCTTAATGAAACGGCTTATCATTTCTCTACAATCAGCACTCTCGAGTTCCAAACCAAATTTTTAAGCTACAGAAGTGTAGTTCATCAGCTCAACGGATATGTTTATCTCGAAGCCCGAGAGGTGTTAAGATTTATCAGTGTGAAATCAAGGACAGTTCGCAATGAATTGAAAAGCAGTTGGTGCAATTTGCTTTCCGCAATTGACTTGAGAAAGAGGTGGCGCCCAGGACGATCGTCCTGCCCCCGAGGAGGAGCGGAAATGCTCTAGGTTTCGTTCAATTTCCTCCCCCATTATCAATGGCTGACCCCGCCCAATCCTAATCCCTGAACCGCCATGGTTCAAATGGGGTGATCGCAATTTGAACGGCAGCTGCCTGCTTTTCTTGTGCAGTTGGCGGATAGTCAACGAGTGGAAGGTTGGTCGATTGGATTTGGGTTTATTGTCACATGTACCGAGGTACAGTGAAAAGTATTGTTCCGCGTACAGTCCAGACAGATTGTTCGATACATGATAGACATAGGACATTCGATAAATACACAATGTAAATACATAGACACAGGATGAAGCATACGGACTGGAGGGCTACTCTGTAGGGAAGATGCGAGGAGAGATCAGGTCAATCCATAAGAGGGTCATTCAGCAGTCTGGTAACAGTGGGGAAGAAGCTGTTTTTGAATCTGTTAGTGAGTGTTCTCAGACTGCGGCACGGTCGCAAATCTGCACGTTCTCCCCGTGTCTGCGTGAGTTTCCTCCGGGTGCTCCAGTTTCCTCCCACAAGTCCCGAAAGACACCCTTGTTAGGTGAATTGGACATTCTGAATTCTCCCTCTGTGTACCCGAACAGGCGCCAGAATGTGGCGACTAGGGGATTTTCACAGTAACTTCATTGCAGTGTTAATGTAAGCCTACTTGTGACGCGAATAAAGATTGTTATTTTGTATCTTCTGCCCACTGTAAGAGGCTGGAAGAGAGAATAACCTGGGTGGGAGGGGTCTTTGATTATGCTGCCCGCTTTCCCCAGGCAGCGGGAGGTGTAGATGGAGTCAATGGATGGGAGGCAGGTTCGTGTGATGGACTGGGTGGTGTTCACGACTCTCTGTAGTGTCTTCCGGTCTTGGGCCGAGCAGTTGCCATACCAGGCTGTGATGCAGCCCGATAGGATGCTTTCGAGGTGCACCTGTAAAAGTTGGTAAGGGTTAATGTGGACATGCCGAATTTCCTTAGTTTCCTGAGGAAGTATAAGCGCTGTTGTGCTTTCTTGGTCGTAGTGTTGATGTGGGTGGACCAGGACAGTGATGTGCACACCTAGGAATTTGAAGCTGTCAACCATCCCCACCTCGGCCCCGTTGATGCAGACAGGAAGTCAATGACCAGCTCCTTAGTTTTGCTGGCATTGAGAGAGAGATTGTTGTCATTACACCCTGGCAGTCAGTTCTCGAGCCCCCTCCTGTAGTCTGCCTCATCGTTATTCGAGATCTGATCCACTACATTCACGTCATCAGCAATCTTGTAGATGGAGTTGGAGCCAACTTTTGCCACACAGTCGTGTGTGTATGGGGAGAATAGTAGGGTATATGACCCTCTATTGTGTTTCAAATGGTTACACCTTTTCGAATGCAGCCATCTATTCTATTCGTTTCCTATATTTTCCTTTAAGGCAACTCTTGAAACTCTTGGACCAAGAATTTGACCCACTACCTCTTCAGCTGCTTCGGTGTCACATTTTGCATTGTAATTTTCCTGTGAAACAGCCGGCAGCATTTAATTATGTTGAAAGTTCCATATAAACAGAGGTCTTAATTGTTGATGTGGACCCCTGGAAGCCTGTGATGGTGCAATGCCTGACCTGCCTCTCGTCTCCACACCAAAATGTTAGCAGGAGAACAGACTGAATGCTTGAAGTAGCTGAGAAGTTCTATCATTGAGGGAAAGAACAGTTGAGGAACTAATTGAGGAAAGCTCTTTCCTCAACCAACTGAAAAATCAGCTCCAACTACACTCAAGAAGCTTGACTCCATCCAGGACAAAGCAGCTTGATTGAACGGCACCCCATCCACAAACATTCACTCCCTCCACCACCGATGCACAGTGGCAGCCGTGCGTACCGCCTCCAAGCAGGGACTCACTATGGTTCCCTTAGGCAGCACCTTCCAAACCCACGACCGCTCCCATCTAGAAGGCCGAGGGCAGTAGACACATGGGGAACCCCACCACCGGGAGGTTCCCCTCCAAGTCACTCACCACCCTGACCTGGCTATGTATCGCCGTTCCTTCAATGTCGCTGGGTCAAAATTCCGGAATTCCCTCCCTGGGGGCGCCGTGAGTGTACCTGCACCCCAGGGACTGCAGCGGTTCAAGAAGGAGGCTCCCCACCAGCATCTGAAGGGCAATTAGGGATGGGCAATAAATGCTGGCCTCGCCACAAACAACCACATTCCATAAATACATTTTTTTTTAAAAGTTACCTGGTCATTTGACTAATTGCTGATAGTTTGCAAATCAGCCGCTATGTTTTGTTCCGCACTGTTACGAAGACCTGCTGATGTTATGTGCGAGAGTGTTACAACCTGAAATGCTGGCTTGTGTGGTGTATTTCTGGGGGGGTATTAATGAGAACCTTTTGCGGAAACAGTGAGAACTCAAACCTCTCTTTAAACAACAAAGAAAGTATTTATTAAAGTCGAAGAAAGATAACGAAACACAACAAAGAACAATCTTATACTTTGACACATTAACAGTCATGACTCAGTCCTTCAAAAAACCCCAAAGCATCGATTCCCCCCGTAATCCTGAACACTAACAAGACTCCTCCATTTCCCAAACAACAACCAGATATCTATTGGTCAAATCTAGCCAGTGACTAACGCACTGTACAGCTTTTGTGACCAGGACTTGGGTTCAGATAGAGCGGGATAGTGGGGCTAGAAGGGTGTTCTTTCAGGGGCTGGTGCAGACTGGATGGGCCGAATGGCCTCCTTCCACTGTCGGGATTCTGTGATGAAACCCATCAGTTTCATGGATTTGGTTGGATCGTCGGAACTTTCCCCATTCTAAATTTGAGTTTTGCTTGAGGTAATCTTCCTCACTTCCTCTCAATTTTTCCAAATTTCGTGGCTAATCTGAGACTGTAGCTCACGAACGGAACTTTCCTTGGCTTATGTCACTTTGAGTTTATCATTCGTAGCTGCTTCAAATTTCCCTGGAAAATCGGAGCTGAGTTTCTGGCCTTTCCTGACTTGTTGCGATTATCCTCTGAAGCTTGCTTCTCGGAAAAGAGGGAAGTAAGGTCCGTAGTCAAGGGCTCCAGTTTTCTTCAGGAATTATTTCTTTCCCTTCCTTGAGTACCTCAATCTTTGCAGTTTCAGCTTGCAATATCATTTGCTCCGTATTTTCTTCAAGTGCCTCGATCCCGTCTTAGAGGGAGTTTGCTTTCCCTTCACTGGTTTTGAGTGTTTCGGCCGGATGTCAACTTTTATGTTGATGTGCCTCGGTGCGCACTTTAAAGTTTCTCAATGGTAGGCCTCGGTGGAGTTTTGCCTTGCTGCAGCTCCACCTCTTTTGGCAACCGAGAGGACTCAAAGATTTGGGGTGTGATATGTTATGTACTCTGGGATAACACAGGCTGCAACCCGATGCAGCTTTGACCAAAAGATACTCCAGACTTTGAAGTAAGACCATAAGACCATAAGACATAGGAGCGGAAGTAAGGCCATTCGGCCCATCGAGTCCACTCCACCATTCAATCATGGCTGATTTCAACTCCATTTACCCGCTCTCTCTCCATAGCCCTTAATTCCTCGAGAAATCAAGAGTTTATCAACTTCTGTCTTAAAGACACTCAACGTCCCGGCCTCCACCGCCCTCTGTGGCAATGAATTCCACAGACCCACCACTCTCTGGCTGAAGAAATTTCTCCTCATCTCTGTTCTAAGGTGACTCCCTTTTATTCTAAGGCTGTGCCCCCGGGTCCTAGTCTCCCTGCTAATGGAAACAACTTCCCTACATCCACCCTATCTAAGCCATTCATTATCTTGTAAGTTTCTATTAGATCTCCCCTCAACCTCCTAAACTCCAATGAATATAATCCCAGGATCCTCAGACGTTCATCGTATGTTAGGCCTACCATTCCTGGGATCATCCGTGTGAATCTCCGCTGGACCCGCTCCAGTGCCAGTATGTCCTTCCTGAGGTGTGGGGTCCAAAATTGCTCACAGTATTCTAAATGGGGCCTAACGAATGCTTTATAAAGCTTCAGAAGTACATCCCTGCTTTTATATTCCAAGCCTCTTGAGATAAATGACAACATTGCATTTGCTTTCTTAATTACGGACTCAACCTGCAAGTTTACCTTTAGAGAATCCTGGACTAGGACTCCCAAGTCCCTTTGCACTTCAGCATTATGAATTTTGTCACCGTTTAGAAAATAGTCCATGCCTCTATTCTTTTTTCCAAAGTGCAAGACCTCGCACTTGCCCACGTTGAATTTCATCAGCCATTTCTTGGACCACTCTCCTAAACTGTCTAAATCTTTCTGCAGCCTCCCCACCTCCTCCATACTACCTGCCCCTCCACCTATCTTTGTATCATCGGCAAACTTAGCCAGAATGCCCCAGTCCCGTCATCTAGATCGTTAATATATAAAGAGAACAGCTTAACAATGGATTCTAGAATCTTGCCAACAACCGAGGTTAGGCTAATTGGCCTATAATTTTCCATCTTTTTCCTTGTTCCCTTCTTGCACATGGGGGTTACAACAGCGATTTTCCAATCCTCTGGGACTTTCCCTTACTCCAGTGACTTTTGAAAGATCATAACTAATGCCTCCACTATTTCTTCAGCTATCTCCTTTAGAACTCTAGGATGTAACCCATCTGGGCCCGGAGATTTATCAATTTTTAGACCTCTTAGTTTCTCTAGCACTTTCTCCTTTGTGATGGCTACCATATTCAACTCTGCTCCCTGACTCTCCTGAATTGTTGGGATATTATTCATGTCTTCTACTGTGAAGACTGACGCAAAGTATTTATTTAGTTCCTCAGCTATTTCCTTGTCTCCCATCACTAGATTACCAGCGTCATTTTGGAGCGGCCCAATGTCTACTTTTGCCTCCCGTTTGTTTTTAATGTATTTAATGAAACTTTTACTATCATTCCTAATGTTACTGGCTAGCCTACCTTAATAATTGATCCTCTCTTTCCTTATTTCTCTCTTTGTTATCCTCTGTTTGTTTTTGTAGTTCGTAGTTTGTAAGTTCAATGTGTTGTATTGAACCATTAGCACAGTTCTCTATGAGTTTGACTCTCCTGCTAATCTTGCTATAGTAACTCAGTCTAACTAACCAGTCTGCTCTAAGCCACGTGGTGGGTGTGATGCTTCTGATTTGCCCCTGTCCTACTCTTTGAGTGTCGCCTGTGGAAAGAGACAGAGCATGTGTGCCCTGTCCTTATGGGTTGCCCCCTTGTGGTAGTGTCACCTCTGGGTGTCTTGACTACCCATTGGTCGTGTCCTATTCGAAGTGTTCATTAGCTGTCTGTCTTCATGTCATGACATCTCCGGTGTTCCCTCTAGTGTTTACTTAGTTGTAGTGTATTAACATTAACCCCTTGTATATTTACAGTGATGCATATCACCACACGGTGGTTTAAACTTCTCAAATTCTCCTGTGTCAAGTTCGTTTTTGAATGGCTTCTGTCCGCTCTGACACAGATACGTTTTCCTTCTTGAACTGATTCAGCTGCTGCCACCAATCCTCCCACGATTTAGCTCAGTTGGCTGGATGGCTGGTTCGTGGTGCAGAGCGAGGCCAACAGCCCGGTTCAAATCCCGCACCAGCGAAGGTTATTCATGAAGACCCCGCCTTTCAACCTTGCTCCTCGATCTGAGGTGTGGTGATCCTCAGGTTAAATGACCGCCAGACAGCTCTCCCCCTCAAAGGGCAAAGCAGCCTATGGTCTTCTGGGACTATGGTCACTTTATTTTACTGTACTTGGTGATCAATATAGAATCCGTCGCCAAATAGTGGACTTCCTCGATCATATCTTTCTTTTCCTTGGAAACGACCTCATCACGACACAATCTCGGAACATTTCAGGAAATTATTTTTGTAGGGACTCTGGAGCTAGATTGTTTGTGGGCGGTTCAACTACTGTGGACATCTCTACTACCTGTGATCCTGCCAAATCATTCCCCAAGATAATTTGGACCCCTGCAATTGGTAATTCCACTATCCATCCCAGTTACTTTTCCCATCTTCAAACCGCTCCTTCAGTAGAGGAATTCTCCTGTTTTCCCCATGAATGCTTGCGATCAGAACCTCTTTTTTTCGCATCTTTGGGACAGTTGATATCTTTATCTCACAACATTAAAGATTGCCTTGCCTCTGTATCTCTCAGAATCTTAATGTCCTTCCTCGTTCTGTCCTGTCCACATGGAAAAATCTTTCCCTGCGCACACATACAGTGGAGTTCTCCATCGGCCGGATCCTCTGGTCCGCTGGCAGTGCACCCACACCTGCTAAGTCTCAAGCACATTTTTCACTTTTGCCACCGTTATGCTACCCACTTCCGAATAGGTTTGGACTTGAGTGAGAGACATTTTTTCTAAAAAGCCAAATTACCTGCACCACAGGAATTATGCTTTTAGAAAGATCCTGATCCAAGAGCCCTCAATTTATATGGTATGAAATCCTGCCGACATTATGTGCGAGAGTGTTCCAACCTGAATCACTGGTTTCACCTGGTGTATTTTGTTTTGGATAATAGTGAGAGAAGTTTGCAGAAGCAGTGAGACCTCAAACATCCCTTTCGTTGACTAACAAGAAAAGTATTTATTAAAGTGGAAGAAAGACAACAAAACAAAGCACAATCTTATACTTCGGCACATTAACAGTCAGCACTTAGTCCCTCAAAGTCTGGCCATCCGAAAGTATCTATTTCCCCCATAATCCTAAACTCTACTGAGGCCCCTCTCTTTCCAAAACAACAACCAGAAGTCCATTGGTCAAATCTAGCCAGCGACAGCTTAAGTGGCCTGGACTTGGGAAAGATCTTAAGTGCAGCGAAGGAAATGATCTTTTGCACAAACTGGCTACTGTCTTCAGCACCTCGTGACTGTTTCCTGCAGTTGGCTGCCCCCTCTCTCTCTCTCCCTCTCTCACTTGCTGTTGCCTCTTCAACACCTCATCTGTGACTGACTATTGCTTCCGAGCTCTCAGCCCTCTGCCTACTAAATACATCAACTGCAAAGAACACCCTGATCCTTCTTCTTTCCCGTCCTTTCCTTTCTCTTAGCCGCTGCCCAGACATGGTTGACAAAATACATGGCAGTTCGATTTTACCTGTGCAAAAACAAATACATTCATTTTAATGGCATCCGACCATTTTGTGACAATACCAACAGTGGCTACACTGCGAAAGTAGTTCATTGGTTGTAAAGTACTTTAGAATGTTCTGAGTATGTGAAAGACGCTATGTAAATTCAGGTTCTGCCCTTGCGTTGTCTGTAACCTCTGACTTTTCACCATTACTCTAAGACCTCCTCGGGTTCAAGGGCCCGAGATACCTAAATAGGCATTCAACTAATCATAAGGAATTTTAAGATAGTTTGTGAAGAAACCACAATTTATAGAGATGACTCATTAACTAATTAGAAATGGAATTGGAACTGTAACAGTTGGGAGCAGTTAGCAGAGTGCGTTGAAATCAGTGGAAGGTTAAGGAAACTCTTCCTTCGACCTTCCTTCGCCTCCTCTGGTCCATCTTCCACCAGAAGGAGGCAGCTGACCAGCGAGCACACCATTTTCCCCAGCAACTCGCCAGTAACCCACCCCTCAGCAGGACATATATACCTTGACAGGGGGGGGGGGGGGGGGCGGGGGGTAACCGTCCGAGTGCCAATTCCCTATCTCAACCCTGCAGACCGATCGATAGGGGACAACTGCAGACGAACGGTTTGGTTGACTCAGCGACCCAAGATGGCGGCTCACTGCCTTCTGAAGGGCAACTAGCAATGGGCAATAAATGCATGGCCAAGCCAGCCACGCCCACATCCCGTCAATGAATAATAAAAACAAATAACCTTTCCCCTGTTTCTCTTCCTGCGTGAGTTCACCTTCCCTGCTTACATCCTGCTCAGGGTCTGATCTTGGCTAAGATCAAGCGTAGGAACGAGCGTGAGATCGGGTGCATTGCATGCTCTTGTCAGTTTGGATCTGGCACGTCCCTTTTGCGGGGACCATGACTTGGATGCAGTTTGAATTTGAATTGTTTTTGGAGCGAGGAAAGGAGATGGATTCAGGATGTGGCCTGTACTGCGCATTGGCTTTGCGTCCCAGAGAAAGGATCTTTAAAAAAATGTTTTTTGAAAGTATTTTTTCCAACACTTGGGGGGGATGAAGGGGTGCACAGGATGCCATTCGACAACTCAGGAATGTCACAGACTCCCTACATTGCAGAAGGAGGCCATTCGGCCCATCGAGTCTGCACCGGCCCTCTGAAAAAGCATCCTACCAAGGGCTACTCTCCCGTCCTATCCCCACAGCCCCACCCAACCTGCACATTCATGGACACTGAGTGGCAATTCTAGCGTGGCCAATCCACCTAACCCGCCCATCTGTGGACTGCAGGAGGAAACCGGAGCACCCGGTGGAAACCCACGCAGACACGGGGGAGAACATGCAAACTCCACACAGACGGTCACCCGAGGCCGGAATCGAACCTGGGACCCTGGAGCTGCGAGGCAGCAATGCTAACCACTGTACCACCGTGCCGCCCATGTAACATAGAATCATAAAATTTACAGTGCAGAAAGAGGCCATTCGGCCCATCGAGTCTGCACTGGCTCTTGGAAAGAGCACCCTACCCTCCTGTTCCTCTAACCTCCGAACACACAGTCATAAATATACATCTGGATATCGCTGTCTTCACCTTCATTATTCCCTATCAAGATTTCTTGAACACTTTCCTACTTTTAGTCATTCCTTCTCAGAATCTCAAATTTCCCGTTTATTAAAAACCCACATTGCAACCGCGACGTTTCATTTTCTCTTTTACTCATTTTAATCTCCCTGGCCTCCTTCGTTACGTAGCCTGGCCTGTCACCCAGAACAGTTAACTACCAAGAGAATGAAGAGCAAATCCTTTCCTGTTCGATCTCGAATCATAGAATCCCTGCAGTGCAGAAGGAGGCCATTCAGCCCATTGAGTCTGCACTGGCCCTTGGAAAGAGCACCCCACCCAAGCCCACACCTACACCCTTTCCCCATAACCCTTTGGACCAAAGGGGCAATTTAGCATGGCCAATCCACCTAACCCACACATCTTTGGACTGTGGGAGGAAAGGGGAGCACCCGGAGGAAACTCACACAGACATGGAGGGAGAACGTGCAAACTCCACACAGTCACCCGAGGCCGGAATCGAACCCGGGTCCCTGATGTTGTGAGGCAGCAGTGCTAACCACTGTGCCACCGTGTCATTCGAATAAATCTTTTTTCTGATATAAATTTAGAGTACCCAATTAATTTTTTCCAATTAAGGGGCAATTTAGCATGTTCAATCCACCTACCTTGCACATCTTTGGGTTGCGGGGGCGAAACCCACGCAAACACGGGGAGAATGTGCAAACTCCACACGGACAGTGTCCCAGAGCCGGGATCGAACCTGGGACGTCAGTGCCGTGAGGCAGCAGTGCAAACCCACTGCGCCACCGTGCTGCCCCATTCGAAGGAATCTTCCGTGATTGCTTGAAGCCATCCATTTGTTCTGAAGCATTGGCTGACCCAGGATGCATCAGTGCCTTGGCAGCGTCGTTGGTCTCCAATGGGTCCATCGTTTCTCATCTGTCGGGTAAAGAGATGTCTCTGCCCCCCCCACCCCGCCCCCCCCCGTCCCCTCCCTCTCCCCAACCCCCGCCGACAATCCCCTCTCCCTCTTCTCTTCCCCGACCTTCTCCCCGCCACCCGAGAAACAGCGACTCTCGCCGGGGCAGCTGTTGCAGAGATTCTGACAGGATTGGAAGATGAGATAACGTGAGGAAACGCAATGGGGAAAATCTCAGTCATAATGATTGCTCACTCCTGGATAAGGTGGGTGACCAGATCCAGTTGTGGCATGTCACAGCAAGAATCACCAACCTCAAGAGGGAGGGGCAAAGGAATAATTAGAACAATAAAAAAAATAGAAATAATTCTCTTCAGGTTTTGTGCTACAGGTTCCAATTAAAGAGATTGAATGAGATAGCTCTCAGATTGGAGCTTGGACAAGAGATGTGACAACACGCTGAGTAAGGTCAACAACAGTTCACGACTATCTTTGCCCTTCGTCCCACATTGTCGAGTATTCTTCCCGTCCACGGGATTTTCTCCTGACTTATTCCAGCTTTGTGTTTATTAAGTCCTCAGCCTCTTCCTGTCTGCCGTTCTGTTTGTTTAATGACCAACTGCCCTTGGGAGCGATCACCATCTGTGTTCCTGGCTCAGGAAAGGGGGCCAGATGTCTTGAATCATCTATATCCGGTGCTGGTCACTGAGAGGGACATTAGGGTGGTGTTCAGACCCTGAAGACGGCGCATTGAAGAACCTTGAGCGTGCTGTGCCTGTCCTGGGAGTGTTTGATGGGGACAGTGTCGAGGGAGCTTTACTCTGTATCTAACCCCGTGCTGTACCTGTCCTGGGAGTGTTTGATGGGGACAGTGTCGAGGGAGCTTTACTCTGTATCTAACCCCGTGCTGTACCTGTCCTGGGAGTGTTTGATGGGGACAGTGTAGAGGGAGCTTTATTCTGTATCTAACCCCGTGCTGTACCTGTCCTGGGAGTGTTTGATGGAGACAGTGTAGAGGGAGCTTTACTCTGTATCTAACCCCGTGCTGTACCTGTCCTGGGAGTGTTTGATGGGGACAGTGTCAAGGGAGCTTTACTCTGTATCTAACCCCGTGCTGTACCTGTCCTGGGAGTGTTTGATGGGGACAGTGTAGAGGGAGCTTTATTCTGTATCTAACCCCGTGCTGTACCTGTCCTGGGAGTGTTTGATGGAGACAGTGTAGAGGGAGCTTTACTCTGTATCTAACCCCGTGCTGTACCTGTCCTGGGAGTGTTTGATGGGGACAGTGTCGAGGGAGCTTTACTCTGTACCTAACCCGGTGCTGTACCTGTCCTGGGAGTGTTTGATGGGGACAGTGTAGAGGGAGCTTTACTCTGTATCTAACCCCGTGCTGTACCTGTTCTGGGAGTGTTTGATGGGGACAGTGTAGAGGGAGCTTTACTCTGTACCTAACCCTGTGCTGTACCTGTCCTGGGAGTGTTTGATGGGGACAGTGTAGAGGGAGCTTTACTCTGTATCTAACCCCGTGCTGATCCTGTCCTGGGAGTGTTTGATGGGGACAGTGTAGAGGGAGCTTTACTCTGTATCTAACCCCGTGCTGTACCTGTCCTGGGAGTGTTTGATGGGGACAGTGTAGAGGGAGCTTTACTCTGTATCTAAACCTGTGCTGTACCTGTCCTGGGAATGTTTGATGGGGACAGTGTAGAGGGAGCTTTATTCTGGGTGTAACCCCTGCTCTCCCTATGTTAGAAGTGCAGAAGAGGGAGATGGAGTCATTCTGGTAAGGTCACCAAGCTAGCAATCCAAAGGCCCAGGCAGGTGGTGGAATTGATTTAAATTCAGTTGAAAAAATCTGGAATAAAAGCTCGTCTTGTAATGTTGGGCCTCCATGTGACTTGCCTGGATGAGTGCAGCTCCCAACTGCACTCAAGAAGCTTGACACCATCCAGGAAATAGCAACCCGCTTGATTGGCACCACACCCAGCACATTAAACATTCACTCCCTCCGCCACAGATGTACAATAGCAACAGAGTGCACCATCTACAAGATGCACTGCAGAAACTCATCAAGGGCCCTTAGGCAGCACCTTCCAAACCCAAGACCGCTACCATCTCGAAGGCCAAGATCAGCAGACACATGGGAACACCACCTCATGGATGTTCCCTGGAATAGATTGTGTTGTGTTCTGCTTCTTCGTGTAGCATAAGCTGCTTCCTCTATGTATACTCTGACAAAGGAAGGTTCAGACTTGGAGATAGGTTTAACACATTTATTGAACTGTTAACAATTCTCCTACTTGAGTTCGACTCTCCTGCTAATCTTGCTACAGTAACTCAGTCTAACTAACCAGTCTGCTCTAAGCCATGTGGTAGGTGTGATGCTTCCTGATCTGCCCCTGTCTCTCTGAGTGTCGCCAATGGAAAGAGAAAGAGCATGTGTGCCCTGTCCTTTTATATGGGTTGCCCCCTTGTGGTAGTGTCACCTCTGGGTGTCGTGACTGCCCATTGGTCGTGTCCTATTCTAAGTGTTCATTAGCTGTATGTTTGCATGTCATGATGTCTCTGGTGCTCCATCTACTGTTTACTTAGTTCTAGTGTATCTCCATTAACCCCTTGTGTATTTGCAGTGATGCATATCACCACAGGTTGCATGCTACAAGCTTTGCTAGGAACCAAGGGCATTTATTAACAGAGTAAAATGGTTCAGAGGCTATCAGGCTCAGCTACCCCCCCCCCCCCCCCAACTCCTGGAACTCCCTCCCTAACAGCACTGTGGGTGTGCCTACACCACGTGGACTGCAGCGGTTCGAGGAGGCGTCTCGCCACCACCTCCTCGAGGGCAACTAGGGATGGGCAACAAATGGCTGGGCCAAGCCAGCGACAACCACATCCCGTGAAAGAATAAAATAAATGAACTGTGCTCAGTGACCTAAATTGGAAGCACCTCCTGAATTTCAGAAGTTCTAATCTCGTCGTCAAATCCCTTTGTTGTCCCCCCTCAACTCCCCACTGTCATCTTTATAATCTCTTCCGACCCAACAAACTCTGAGATATTTGTGCACCCCCAACACAGGCCTCCTGCTGCATCCCCCAGTTTTAATCACTCCACCAGTGGTGGCCGTCCCTTCATCATCCTTGGCCCGAAACTCTGGAATTACCATCATGCACCTCTCCATCTCTCCGCTTACCTCATCACATGGAAGATGCTCCTTAAACTTTAAAGGGGCTCCATAAAGGGGCTGGTTTAGCACAGTGGGCTAAATAGCTGGATTGTAATGCAGAGCAATGCAGAACCACGCCAGCAGCGCGGGTTCAATTCCCGCACCGGCGACTAGGGGCTATTCACAGTAACTTCATTGAAGCCTACTTGTGACAATAAGCGATTATTATTAAACCCTGCCTCTCTGATTTGCTCTGCGCTGTGGTACAATCGCCTCGCGTGCACTGATGATAAACGTTGCCCGGTTCCTCCCCCTGTGAAGCGTCTCGGGACCTGTCGCTGTGCGGAAGGCGCTATAAAAATGCAGAGTTGGGGATTGAACACCCGATGCCCAGAAGCTCCGATTCAACAGGCAGCCTCCATCAGAGACTTTCTGACAAGCCGGCAGTTAAGGGGTTAAACCGGCCTCTGGTTTGCGTCAGCGAAGGAGATGACAGCCTGTTCGAAACCTTGGACTGCAGCGATCATAATCGGACAGATTAGGATTGAAGAGCAGGGTTTAAGTGCTGCTTGAATGCATTACGTTTAATTGAAGCCCTCAGCAAGGACACCGTGACCTGAGGAGATGCGAACTCCCTCTTTTGCTGAGAGCCGTATCGCATTTACTGGAGGATCAATGAAAGTTGGAACTGAGCCAACGATCGGTTCCTGTCAAAAACACTCAGTTGAAGGGACCACAACATAGTGCACATCCGCAACGCCCATCATCCTCGTAGTTCCCTATCCGTCGAATACGTGACAGCGAATCACATCAAGCCATACTTGGACAGGTGATCAAAAGCTCGATGAAAGTGCAAGATTTTTAGGAACATCTTAGAGGAGAGGGAGAGAGACCAATAGAGACTGTCCAATTGTGCACCAGGATTCAAGAGGTTTTATTTCTATAATTGAGCTCCAAGAAGGCTGTTCCAGATCCACTCGCACCCCATACCCCGCCCTTTCCTGACACCCTGTAACCCAACCTTGCACGTCTTTGGACACTAAGGGCAATTTAGCACGGCCAATCCACCTAACCTGCACATCATTGGACTGCGGGAGGAAACCGGAGCACCCGGAGGAAACCCACGCACACATGGGGAGAACGTGCAAACTCCACACAGTCGCCCGAGGCCGGTTCCATTTTTTCTTACCTCCAGCTTGTCATATCTCTCTTCTGAGTTCAATTGAAAATAAAAGCATTTATGTTAGCCACAGTTGCCTCACCACACCAGGGACCCGGGTTTCAATTCCGGTCTCGGGTGACTGTCTGTGTGGAGTTTGCACGTTCTCCCCGTGTCTGCGTGGGTTTCGTCCAGTTGCTCCGGTTTCCTCCCCCAGTCCAATGATGAACATAGAACATGGAACAGTACAGCACAGAACAGGCCCTTCGGCCCTTGATGTTGTGCCGAGCATTGTCCGAAACCAAGATCAAGCTATCCCACTCCCTGTCTTTCTGGTGTGCTCCATGTGCCTATCCAATAACCGCTTGAAAGTTCTTAAAGTGTCCAACTCCACTATCACAGCAGGCAGTCCATTCCACACCCTAACCACTCTCTGAGTAAAGAACCTACCTCGGACATCCCTCCTATATCTCCCACCCTGAACCTTATAGTTATGCCCCCTTGTAACAGCTACATCCACCCGAGGAAATAGTCTCTGAACGTCCACTCTATCTATCCCCCTCATTATCTTATAAACCTCTATTAAGTCGCCTCTCATCCTCCTCCGCTCCAAAGAGAAAAGCCCTAGCTCCCTCAATCTTTCCTCATAAGACCTATCCTGCAAACCAGGCAGCATCCTGGTAAATCTCCTTTGCACCCTTTCCAATGCTTCCACATCCTTCCTATAATGAGGTGACCAGAACTGCACACAATATACCAGATGTGGTCTCACCAGGGTCATGTATAGTTGCAGCATAACCCCACGGCTCTTAAACTCAAGCGCCCTGTTAATAAACGCTAACAGGTTAGGTTAATAAATGCTGAGCAGGCGAGGTGGATTGGCCGTGCTAAATTGCCCCTTAGTCTCGAAAGACGTGCAGGTTGGGTTACAGGGTGTCAGGAAAGGGCGGGGTATGAGGAGCGAGTGGAACTGGGCGGGGTCCTCTTTCGGAGGGTCGGTACAGACTCAATGGGCCGAAAGGCCTCCTTCTGCACTGTTCAGGATTCTATGATTCTACGACTCTTTGGGCAGAATCTTGGGCCTGCAGCCCCCACCCCCCTCCCCCCAGTCCCATGATGGGAGAGTGCACGAATCAAGTGGCCTCCACCTTGACCAAGCCTAGAGTGGGGAGGCCACCACCTACTGAGGCACTTTAGTGGGGCAATGAACACCTGCAGAAGGGCTGCGTACTGCTGGTACTAATGCAGTGACGGGCAGTTGGGGAGGGGGGGTTGGAGCGGGGCGGTGGTGGTGGTTGGTGAAGGCCCCCTGTACAGGGACCATGACAAATAAACCTTGGGGTGTTTGCCTGCGGGCTTCCCGGAAGTGGGTGGGTTTCACTCGTTCAAAGGCACTGATCGAGGAACTGGCATTGGCAGGTTGCTGGGGGGAGTGGGATGCGGAGGGGTGAGGGAGGGGGGGGGGGTGGGGTGTTGTCATTGAGACCAATCCCTGCCCTTGCAGCTAACTATCCCTCCAGCTCTCTGTTTCCACCCCCCCCCTCCCCATTGTGACCTCCATATTATGATCCTCTTCCAGCCATCACTCACCTGTGCCTATGGGGCCAGGTGGGTGGGTGTAGTAGTGGCGGCAGCTACTGCTCCCTCCAGTGGCACTACTGAGTGCAGAGAGCTGACAGACTCTGATTGGCAGGCGGTGGGGGACATCCCCGCAACTGCCCCTCCCCCTCCCAGCATCCCCCACTTCCCCGCCATACCCCAACCCAATCTGGGCTCCCAGGCGATTGGGGTCCTTGGGCGGTCGGGCTCTGGGCAGGGTGGTACCCATGCATCCTTGATGTCACCAGGTGGCACTGCCAGGCTTCGATGTACTAGTAGGCTGGCAGTGCCAATGTGTCCAGGTGGCATCTAACCCATGCCTGGGACTGGCCTGGGGGTGCCCTGCCCTTATGAGCTGGGGTGTGTGTGTGTGGGGGGGGGGGGCTCAAACACCCCTGTATTGATAAGCTGGAGCATTGGCGAGGGGCGTCGCAGTGGGGGATTCAGTGATAGGGGAACCATTTCAAAATGGCGCCCCGATCAGGCCAGCTGAGCTCGTTAGTGCAGGAAATTAGCTGAATTCCGGCCTCGGCAAGCCATTCCTCATCAAGGCCCATAAAAAAAAGCATTTGGGCCCATTTAGTTACGGGGTTGTCCCCGGCGCTGCGAGGGCCGGGAAACACCCAGCTAAACCCGCCCAAAACGGGACTCTTGTTTCTTTCCCATTAAATCGCGCCCGTTGTCTCTTACTGCGCGCATCAAGAAAACTGTGCTTATGAGAGAGAGTGACAAGGTACAAACACCCTCGATCACGGATTGTGACACCTCGCCGGATTTGGTTGGCAAACTCTGCTTCCGCGGGTCCACGGTTGGCAGGCAGGCAGTCTGACTCTGGATGCAGAACGTGGCCATCGCAGGGGGAAAGATGCGGCCACCTCCAGCAGCTCACGGGAAAACGCGCGCAAAATCAATGAGTTGACCCTTAAGAGTCCGGAGGTTGGTTTGTGAGGCCTGTGTTCTCACCACCTTGCTGCGGGGCTGTGAAACATGCATGAATTATCGTCATCGAGGGAGGAAGCTGCGATTTTCAACTTCGAGGCCTGCGGTGCCTTTCCAGCACCTCACGGAAGGACAAAGTCACTATTGAGGCCAGCCTCTCAAAGGCAAATCTTCCAACAGATGCATTCCCAATGATATTCTGTATGGGGGCGAGGTGGGGGGGGGGGGGGTAACTGGGGGTCTCACGCCGTAAGCAGATGCTTGTAAGCCTAAGGGGAAGGCCCGAAATATCGATTTCCGTGTATGAGCGATACTAGCCGATGAGAGAGGAAATCGTGACATTAACCATGGGTCAGAAGTCGCCATCATTGAGCGGCACGGTGGCGCAGTGCTTAGTACTGCTGCCTCACGGCGCCGAGGACCCGGGTTCGACCCCGGCCCCGGGTCACTGCCCGTGTACATTTTCCCCTTGTCTGCGTGGGTCTCACCCTCACAACCCAAAAAGATGTCCAGCATAGGTGGATTGCTCACGCTAATTAGCCCCTTAATTGGAAAAACATTAATTGGGTACTCTAAATTTTTTTAAAAATAGGTCGCCATCATAATGCCCATTGGCCGCAGCAACTCGAAAATCGGCCTCAATGCCAAAAACAGCACCCCGCAAAGATACCTGACAACCACTTCACCTGAGGCACCTGTTGCGGAGACGGCCTCTCAAACTGATCTCTTCAGCTTCGAGTAAACGTTCCGCCAGTTGAAAGAATCCCAATGGATCTGCTGCGTGTCCATCATCTCCCATACTTGGAAGGATGAGCTGATGACAACAAGGCCTGAGGGGTAAATGTTGGCCATTGGTATCAGGAGGAACCTCTCTTCCCAGAGGTTAGTGAGACTGTGGGGTACGCTTCCCCGAGAAATAATTGGGGTCGCCAATATTTCGGGGAAAGTTAGATGGGCGTGTGAAGGAGAAATAGAAAGACGTATTGGAGGCAGTCCAGAGAAGGTTCGCCAGGTTGATGCCGGGTATGGAGGGGTTTTCTTTTGAGGAGAGGTTGAGTAGATTGGGTCTGTGTGCTCATTGGAGTTTAGAAGAATGAGAGGCGACCTTATTGAGACATATCGGATTCTCAGGGGGTTCGACAGGGTCGATGCTGAGAGGTTGTTTCCCCTTGCGGGAGAGTCTGGGACCAGAGGGCAGAATCTCAGAGTAAGGGGGTCGCCCATTTCAGACAGAGGTGAGGAGGAATTTCTTCTCTCAGAGGGGAGTGAATCTGTGGAATTCTTTACCGCAGAGAGCTGTAGAGGCTGGGTCGTTAAGTATGTTCAAGGCTGAGATAGAGAGATTTTTAATCAGGGAGGGAATCGAGGGTCATGGGGATAAGGCAGGAAAGTGGAGTCGAGGATTATCAGATCAGTCATGATCTCATCGAAGGGCGGAGCAGACTCGATGGGCCGAACGGCCTACTTCTGCCCTTACGTCTTATGGCCTGATGGTCTCAGAAGATATGTTGATGGGGTGAAATGAAGAGAGATTGGAGGAGACTCACATAGGGCAATAACACCACCATTACCTCCTTGTCTTAATCGCCTTGTTCTGTGCTGTTAGTAGTATGTGAGTAGCCCTGTGGGATCATTCATTCCACCCGAGACTGGGCTTCGGTGTCACATCGCAGCTGAAGGACAGCACCCCTGACAGTGCAGCACTCCACGGAGCTTAAAGGCTAATGTGTGGAGCTGAAATGCCAGGAGGGGATTTGAACGGGCAACATTTCGAGAGCAACTGAGCCAAAACTAAAACCGAGAATAGGAGTCACACTTTATTCATTCCTGTCCTGATGCCGCAAGCTAGCAGCGGATCAGGGATTTCCCCCTCTTGCCTCATTGCCGCCTCAAATCTGTTGTGTTCACCATAGCTACAAGACTGGGGCTTCACCTGTGTCCCACCGAATGGGGCTGGTGCAGAAGGAGGGGCTCTTACATCTGCAGTGCCACCAGTTCTTAAGATGATTCAAACTATTTTGATGAAGAGGCAGAAAGGAATCTTCACACTCTCTTGCTGCCAGAGATGGGGGGGGGGGGGGTCTGGATTCTCTGCTGTCGGGATTCTTTGTTGCGCCGGCAGCCTGGTGGTTTCCTGAATCTGTGGGGCTGCCCACAATGGGAAACACCACTGGCCGGCTGGCGAAACGGAGTACCCCAAGGGTGCACTGCACGATGGAGAATCCCATCCGGGATGAAGCAGGTATTAGTTGGAGCTCAGGGCATCCGTTTCCCAGAGAGTAATTCCAAGGTGATGAATAATGGCTTCCAGGTGTGTTGTTTCACTCCTGGTACCATGTGTTATTCTCTGCTTTGCTTTACCTGGTTGGCTTGGATGCGTAGTGTTGAACAAAGAACAACAAGCTTTGTTAACAAACAAAACTAATTTATTAACAGTGTTAAATAAGATACATACATATTCCTAAAGTATAAGGTTAGAACATAGAACATACAGTGCAGAAGGAGGCCATTCGGCCCATCAAGTCTGCACCGATCCATTAATCCCTCACTTCCACCCTATCCCCATAACCCCTCCTACCCTTTTTGGTCACTAAGGGCAATTTATCATGGCCAATCCACCTAACCTACACATCTTTAGACTGCGGGAGGAAACCGGAGCACCCGGAGGAAACCCGCGCAGACACGGGGAGAACGTGCAGACTCCGCACAGACAGTGACCCAGCGGTGAATTGAAACTGGGACCCTGGCGCTGTGAAGCCACAGTGCTATCCACTTGAGCTACCGTGCTCCCCAACTAGACTATCTCTAACTACAGACCTCTCAAATACACAAATGATGTCTCCTATGCTTAACCATCATCTGCCTCTTCTACTCTACTCTCCTGGACTCTCTGCAGCTCACTCTCCCAGAAATCTAAGAGTCAGTGCAATTGACAGTCCTGTTCCTTAGCTCTATCTAGTGGCTAGTTTTAACATTGCATTAAGTCTTCCCATGATGTACATTTGTATAATGTCACACAGACCTGAAAGTTGCCACTCAGGTTGAGAGGGTTGTTAAGAAGGTTGTTAATGATTGTGTTAGCTTTTATTGGTAGAGGGATTGAGTTTCGAAGCCATGAGGTCATGTTGCACCTGTACAAAACTCTGGTGCGGCCGCATTTGGAGTATTGCGTGCAATTCTGGTCGCCGCATTATAGGAAGGATATGGAAGCATTGGAAAGGGTGCAGAGGAGATTTACCAGAATGTTGCCTGGTATGGAGGGAAGATCTTATGAGGAAAGGCTGAGGGACTTGAGGCTGTTTTCATTAGAGAGAAGAAGGTTTAGAGGTGACTTAATTGAGGCATACAAGATGATCAGAGGATTGGATAGGGTGGACAGTGAGAGCCTTTTTCCTTGGATGGTGATGTCCAGCACGAGGGGACATAGCTTTAAATTGAGGGGAGATAGATATAAGACAGATGTCAGAGGTATGTTCTTTACTCAGAGAGTAGTAAGGGTGTGGAATGCCCTGCCTGCAACAGTAGTGGACTCGCCAACACTAAGGGCATTCAAATGGTCATTGGATAAACATATGGATGATAAGGGAATAGTGTAGATGGGCTTTAGAGTGGTTTCACAGGTCGGCGCAATATCGAGGGCCGAAGGGCCTGTACTGCGCTGTAATGTTCTATGTTCTATGTTCAGGGGTTTCCTTTATGAAGACGACGACGGCATTTGTGATTAACCTTTGGTAATTTTCTTTTAAAAACCCACCAATCTCACATATGTTTGGCTACATGTGAGATTGCTGTGGGCCTGCCCCACAATGAGAATGAAATTGTGAGCGAGGTTCAAACGAAAATAACTGCAAACAATCTGCACCGATGACCTGATGAATTGCTGAGCTGGTCTCGATAGCATTTAAGAATTCGTCGGAAAGGCATCAAAGGTCGCTTATCTGTCTCCACTTCCTGCTTCTTTTTAATCACCCTTAATTCAGGTTAAAGACTAAATAGATCAAAGATGTGCAGGTTAGGTGTCCCTTAGTGTTCAGAGCAGTGGGTGGAATTACGGGGATAGGGTGGGGGTTGGCCTGGGTCTACATCGGCTCATTCCAAGGGCTGGCACAGTCCCAATGTGTCGAATGGCCTCTTTCGGCTCTGCAGAGATTCCATGATTTTACGATAGCACAATTACACATTCGAAGGGTCAGCGGTTGCCGCCTTCAAACAGTCTGGTCAACCTTTTGAGTCAGCAGATTTATCAAAGCCGGTGTGTGCAGGGACCGAACGTTGAAGGGGTTTTGCATCTAACCTCACAAACTGATTGCTTCCTCGCAGAGACTGGCGGCAGCTTACTCCCATTAGCTGCTCATGATTCAACCACAATCCAACTGGAACATTTTGAGAGAATAATATACATACATCTACTTCAAGCTCCAGCTGGACTCCAAGCAGCTTCCTGGCTTTGACGTGGTTACAATCAGAGGATGTGGCTTGCAACATTCTCACTCAGCGCAGCTTCAGAGCTCCGCACATGAACTCCGTCTGGACAGTGAGTAAGATGGCACTCCGGAGATACTTACTGGGTAAGTCCAATTCATTTGACTACCAGAGACGGTTACTGTCAATCAGTGCCCCAGATGAACGCCATATCTGAGTGATAGAATTTCACCTCCCCCTCCCCATGTACCTTTTGAATCTCATTGTCAACGAGGTGCAGTCTATTAAGGTCTCTGCTCAAATCTCTACGCTCTCGTATCTGTTCGATTTTTATTTTCTCAGTGTTACATGTCGAGTGGCAGCCCCGCTTCTCGTTCACACCGGGGGGGTCCTTCATGTTCAAAATTATGAAGGGGCTTCGATAGACGAAGAGAAACCGGCAGAAGGGTTTTGTAAATTGAGAACAGCACGGTGGCGGCACAGTGGTTAGCACGGCTGCCTCACAGCGCTAGGGGCCCGGGTTCGATTCCAACCTCGGGCGACTGTCTATGTGGAGTTTGCATGTTCTCCCCCCCCCCCATGTTAGGAGCTGGTTTAGCACAGGGCTAAATCGCTGGCTTTGAAAGCAGACCAAGGCAGGCCAGCAGCACGGTTCAATTCCTGTAACAGCCTCCCCGAACAGGCGCCGGAATGTGGCGACTAGGGGCTTTTCACAGTAGCTTCATTTGAAGCCTACTTGTGACAATAAGCGATTTTCATTTCATTTTTCATTTCATGTCTGCGTGGGTTTCCTCCAGGTGCTCCGGTTTCCTCCCACAGTGCGAAGATGTGCAGCTTAGGTTGGGGTCATGGGAACAGGGCGGGGAAGTGGAGCTAGCTAGGGTGTTCATTCGGAGGGTCGGTGCAGACTTGATGGCCTCGTTCTGGCACTTGTGGGGTGTCGCTGTCAAGGCCCAGCACGTGTCGCCCATCCCGAATCGCCCCTTGAGAAGGTGGTGGCGAGCCGCAGTCCACGGGGTGTAGGTGCGCCCAACGTGCTGTGAGGGAGGGAGTTCCAATCGTGGTTTGGAGCTCCTCACCTTGCACGGTGATGGGAATAATAACCGGAATGGATTTTGAGGGGGAATTGGATTTAACGAACAATTGACTGAGCTATGGGGAATGGTAGGGGAGTGGGGGCTACACATCCCTTTCGAAGAGCCAAGGTAGACTTGATGGGTGAGAAAGGACTCCTTCTACACTGTCAAACATCTTGGCAGTAGAAACTGTGTAGGTTGATTGTGTTTGAGTATGTTTGAATCTGTATATTGAATGTGGGCAATGAGCTGTGATGTAACTGTGTCTGATACAAGGGGAAACTATGATTTCTTGTGTGTCTCTGCGGTTATGGAAATCCTGATGATTCAGTCATTTCTACCGTGCCTTTCAAAATGAATAAACCGAGAATTTGATTCGAGAAACTTTAATTGAGCAGTGACAGAAAGGACAGAATTATCATGATAATTTGAGTGCAGCAACTTGGTATGAAGAGGAGCAGGTTGCATCCGACCTAGTCTGAGTCAGGGGACCGTGGCGTGGCCTCCCCGCCTGGTCAGATTTATTCCGCTCTCCAAAATTGGCTTTCTCGCAGTGAGTGGCTGGTTGAAGTGGGGCTGCGATGTTCGGGGAGGACTGGCCACGAACGTCCTGAGGCAGAAAAGTAGAAGCAAAAGAGGAGGATGCTGGGTTCGATGCCCTGCTCGCTGGCTGAGGTTTGCGGGGGGCACGCGTCTCTCGACCACGCAGGCAACCAGGGGGAATTGGGTTGATAATGTTGACTCCACTTTGACTTCACTGAGGTAACCTGACTGGCAGCTGTTCGTGCCCTGCGGCACTGATGGTGTCAATAAAACAGTGCAAATGCCGCAAGGTGGCCCTCAAAGGTACGCGCCAACTGGTGTGTTTAAACTCCTTGGTGCCCCCTGGCATGAACAAAGATAATTTGGTTTGACTGCTTGAAGAAAGTTGTGTAGCTGTCGTGCTGAAGCAGGACTAAACAGGGGCTGGTTTAGCACAGGGCTAAATCGCTGGCTTCGAAAGCAGACCAAGGCAGACCAGCAGCACGATTCAATTCCCGCAACAGACAATAAGCGATTCTCATTTCATTCAACCGTGAAAAAAAAACTCCCAAATTCAGTCCCCAACCCTGGTTGCTGGCTTGGGTCACTGTCTGTGTGGAGTCTGCGCGTTCTCCCCGTGTCTGCATGGGTTTCCTCCGGGTGCTCCAGCTTCCTCTCGCAAGTCCCGAAAGACGTGCTTGTTAGGTGAATTGGACATTCTGAATTCTCCCTCCGTGTGCCCGAACAGGCGCCGGAGTGTGGCGACAGTAACTTCATTGCAGTGTTAATGTAAGCCTACTTGTGACACTAATAAAGATTATTATTATTATTATTAGCGTTACTGTTCCATGTGGGGTTTCCCTTTTCTTTCACCCATCAACTTATCCTCCTATTACTTCCTCCCTCATGAGATTGTCCAGCTTCTCCGACAATTTGCCCCAAGAACTCCTTGCTCTTATTCCCACCACTCGCTAATAAAGACAATTCTGCTGAATTCCCGCTGCTGGAATGCCTGTCCCGCCAGCGAGAATCAAACCACCTCTCTTACCGGCGGGACAAGGCGGCGCGGGCGGGCTCCGGGGTCCTGGGGGTGGGGGGGGGGGGGCGCGGGGCGATCTGGCCCGCGATCGGGGCCCACCGATCCGCGGGCGGGCCTGTGCCGTGGGGGCACTCTTTTCCTTCCGCCTTCGCCACGGTCTCCACTATGGCGGAGGCGGAAGAGACTCCGTCCACTGCGCATGCGCGGGAATGCCGTGAGCGGCCGCTGACGCTCCCGCGCATGCACCGCCCGGCAAAGTCATTTCCGCGCCAGCTGGCGGGGCACCAAAGGCCTTTCCCGCCAGCTGGCGGGGCGGAAATCAGTCCGGCGCGGACCTAGCCCCTGAAGGTGAGGGCTCGGCCCCTCAAGATGCGGAGAATTCCGCACCTTTGGGGCGGCGCGATGCCGGACTGATTCGCGACGTTTTTGGCGCCGGTCGGCGGACATCGCGCCGATTGCGGAGAATCCTGCCCCAGGTTACTGATGCGATGGGCAGAATGCTAATAATAATAATCATTATCAGTGTCTCAATCTTTATTAGGCTTACATTAACACTGCAATGAAGTTACTGTGAAAAGCCCCCAGTCGCCACACTCCGGCGCCTGTTCGGGTAACACAGAAGGAGAATTCAGAATGTCCAATTCACCGAACAAGCACGTCTTTCGGGACTTGTGGGAGGAAACCGGAGCACCCGGAGGAAACCCACGCAGGCACGGGAGAGAACGTACAGACGCAGCACAGACAGTGACCCGAGCCGGGAGTCGAACCTGGGACCCTGGCGCCGTGAAGCAACAGTGCTAACCACTTTGGCAGGGCTCTACATTCACCACCCATTGCTCCGGACTACAATATGCATTGGGTAAGGGGGGGGGGGGGGGCAGGGGAGGGGCGGAGGAGGGGGGTGCATGTTGCCACAGCAACTGGACCCCCAGAGCAAATTGTGCCATAGATTTCAATTTAGCCAAGGGTGGGGGTCTCACGCCGATCTTAGCCGGCAGGGGGGTTCAGAGGAGAGTGGGGGGGGGGGGGGGAGGGGGGGGAGAGGGGTGGAAGAGGAAAATTAATTGTCGAGGCAATGACAATCGGATCGGTGACGATCTCGCTTTGATTACTATTCTGACTACGGTGTTGGTTGTGAAGAGATTCCTTGATTGCACTGCCACACATAGGCCGCAGGAGTAGGTGACAATCTTGAGGCTGACGCCTTTTCTTAAACGGGGCCCAGTGACATTTGACAACGTGTCGTAAAGGCACAGCATCCGGCTTCCTTTACAACCTGTGCTTGATTCGTTGGAGGTCATTGTGACTTTGATAAATATTGCGCACCACGGAATTACCACCTCCGCTCCCACCTCTCCTCAAGCCCCCCCCCCCCTCTTAATCATCATTCAAAATGTTCCTTCCCTTCACATTGCAATCAATGGGTAACTCCTCAGGCAGCACCTTCCCAAACCCACGACCGCTACCTCCTAGCTGGTCAAGGGCAGTAGACACATGGGAACACCCCCACCTGCAGATTCTCCTCCAAGATACTCACCATCCTGACTTGGAAATATATCGGCCGTTCCTTCACTGTCGCGGGTCAAAATCCTGTCCCTCCCTCCCTAACAGCACTATGGGTGTACCTACACCACAGGGACCGCTGCAGTTCGAGAAGGCAGCTCACCACCACCTTCTCAAAGGCAATTAGGAATGGGAAATAAATGCTGGGACAAGCCAGTGATGCTCGCATGCTTTGAATTATTCTAGGCCAGGGTTTAGAGAACACCAAAGTGTATCATGGAGTTCACCTGACCTACAACGTTTAGTAGTTTTTGGTTATGAGGGGCAGAAGGTCCTTCTTTACAGGTGTAATGCAACAGAGAGCTTCAGTATTTTTAAACAAAACAATGTTTATTCTATGAATCCAGTTAACATTTTAGAAAAACACAGTAAACATCTTATCAAACTACCTCCACAAATTCCCCCCCAAAGATACAGTACTCTACAGGTAACCCTTAGTAACTTTCCTAACAACGTCCATAAGAAAAACATCCTTTTTTAATAACAAAAACAGTAGGTTTGCATTCCTTACAGAAGCATGTATTACTTTGAAATTATCAAGTGATCTGGAGACATTCTTTAGCATGCCCAGAGAGAGACCAAAATACACCTTCTTGGTTTGGATGCAGCTCCCTAACTGAAAACTAAACTAAAACTCGGAGCCAAAAACAGCTTCCAGCTCAAAACGAAAGTAAAAAGCAGAGCCAGGGCCCAGCTCCACCCACACACTGACATCACTGCAGCCACTTGAGATGACAAACATTTCTTAAAGTGACATTCCCATGACAGAATTAACAATTAATTCCACGTTCAGGCAATATCAGAACTACTCTCATTGGTGCGTGGGTTACAGTCTCACTCACAAGTTGAATTTCCTGAGTTGACAGGGAACCTGGATTAATCCAAAAGCTCTGGCCATGTATATGGCTGGTCCTGAGGTCGTCATGGCATCATGACCCGGAGAGGAAGGGCAGCAAAGAAGAGGGCAAAGGTCAAATGGGGTACTGTGGACCAGTGGGTGGAGGAGAGGGTGCAGGTAAGAGCTTGGAGAGTGGTCAAAGAAGAGGTGAGGAGCCAGAAAAAGGGCAAGTACCAGCGATATGGTGAGACGAAACCAGCCAAGAAACAATTAAAAAACATTTGTTGGGGTTTGTGAAGGCCGAACTCACTGAGAGTGCGCTTGCTATGTGCGGGAAACCTGCTGCGAAGCACTTGGAGATGAGCATGGGGGCTCGAGGGATGGCTGATGGGATTATTGGAGACGCGAGGCAGGAACTGAGAGAGGAATTCGGGGAAGGAGCAGTGCATTGGGGGAATGAATTGTGGGATTGGCAGAGTTAGCAGGGGTATCGGAGGGGTGCGATGTGTACTGCGACATAAACCGGGTACTGGGGATTGAGCTGATGTGAGACTAGAGTGGCCACTATCAGACTGTGAGTGTGTTGGGGTGGTCACTATCAGACCGTGTGTGTGTTGGGGTGTTCACTATCAGACTGTGAGTGTGTTGGGGTGGTCACTATCAGACCGTGTGTGTGTTGGGGTGTTCACTATCAGACTGTGAGTGTGTTGGGGTGGTCACTATCAGACTGTGAGTGTGTTGGGGTGTTCACTATCAGACTGTGAGTGTGTTGGGGTGGTCACTATCAGACCGTGTGTGTGTTGGGGCGTTCACTATCAGACTGTGAGTGTGTTGGGGTGGTCACTATCAGACTGTGAGTGTGCTGGAGTGGTCACTATCTGAATATGTTGACCTTTGTGTTGTCAGAATCAGACTGTGACCACAATTAGTGTCAGCTTAATGATTGCTTTATCATGGTGACGCACTACATGATGTTCTGTGGATAGCTCACTCTTTCGAGGAATGTGTCAGCTCTCAGTGAAACATTCTCCACATTCCCTCCACCCATACTGAACAATGAAAAAGCACCAGTTATTAGTGGCGGCTTTGGGAGAGAGTTACTGAAGTGCGGCTCCCATGAGAGACAGAAATAATCAGCGCCATGTCATTGCATGAGATCCGGGTCCTCATCCCAAGTCTCCTCTCTGTTCCCATTCCCTATTTACCCATCCTCTATTTGGCTCTGTTGATCATGACTCTGTTTACAGGATCTTATTCTGTATGTAATGTGTTCTCAAGGGTCAACATTTTGTTTAGTCTGGGGACGTTGCTTGGAGGAAGCTGTTAATATTCTCACACAGTCAATGTATCCTTCTCCCCTTAACTCCACCTTGTTAGAATCTATCCGTGGCGAGACGTAATCTAGTTGTATTGAGTCTTTGTCAGACCATTTGTCCAGGTTTGCTTACTCCACCCCGGAAGCTACATATTGGCATTGATTGTGAAGGCCTTGTGATAGAAACAGTCTATATTCAGCTGAAACTTTTAAAATGATAAATGAACAAGCTGTTCAGCACGGCCTCAATTTTCTCTGTACATGATGCATGGTCGTCACAAGTGGACAAAATGCACATTGCAATTTTCAATCCGCTACAGGGTGGGGCAGGGTGAAGATTTACCTGAACGATACCAATGCTTAGAAAGTGAATTATTTAATGTTGCCTTGACTGTAGAAGAGTGAGAAGATGATCGGATTGTCTTGTTTGAAATGTGCAAAGGATTCGATAGAGTTGAAACGGTGAAGAATGAGGGAGCCATTTTCAAATTAGAGCTGGGCCATTTGGGACAAAGATGGGAGCACTTTATTTCAGGGGCTGGTTTAGCACACTGGGCTAAATCGCTGGCCTTTAAAGCAGGCCAAGGCAGGCCAGCAGCACGGTTCAATTCCTGTACCAGCCTCCCCGAACAGGCGCCGGAATGTGGCGACTAGGGGCTTTTCACAGTAACTTCATTGAAGCCTACTCGTGACAATAAGCGATTTTCATTCGGGGCTGTTTAGCACAGGGCTAAATCGCTGGCTTTTAAAGCAGACCAAGGCAGGCCAGCAGCACGGTTTAATTCCCGTACCAGCCTCCCCGAACAGGCGCCGGAATGTGGCGACTAGGGGCTTTTCACAGTAACTTCATTTGAAGCCTACTTGTGACAATAAGAGATTTTCATTTCATTTTTTTTCATTTACCCAGAAAGTGTTGGGTAAATCTGAACCTCTTGCCCACAGAAGGCTGTGGGTGCTGGGGCTTAATTGGAGCTTTTGACATGAAGATTGCTCAATTCTCTTTAAATTTAAGGACATTAATTGGAGCTCCTGTTGCATTGTGGGTTAGCGACGCTGCCTCTGGACCAGTTGCTCCAGGTTCGAGTCCCGCCTCAGGACTTGATGGCTACAACAGGTGAGCTTGCAAGGTGGCCCAAACAGGTTGGTTATCAGCCTGTGACTCCTTTCCAAACCACCTGAGGGCAGGCAGGAAGAGCGGGAGTGTTACCTGGTCACCCACACTGTAGAAAGCCAGGACTTTGCCGAACATAATCATGGACCATCCAATGAAAGTCCATGATTGCCAACGCCCTCTCAGGGCCTGGTACCTGAGGAGAAAGGGCATCAAGAGATTTGGAGCAAGGGCAAGTAGCTAGAGTTGAGGTGCAGAACCATGAGCTAATTGAATCGGAGAACAGGATGGAGGGGCTGAATGGCCTCCTCGTCTTCAAATCATAGAATTTATCATAGAATTTACGGTGCAGAAGGAGGCCATTCGGCCCATCGAGACTGCAGCAGCTCTTGGAAAGAGCACCCTACCCAAGGTCAACACCTCCACCCTATCCCCATAACCCAGTAACCCCACCCAACACTAAAGGCAATTTTGGACACTAAGGGCAATTTATCATGGCCAATCCACCTAACCCGCACATCTTTGGACTGTGGGAGGAAACCGGAGCGCACCCGGAGGGAACCCACGCACGCACGGGGAGGACGTGCAGACTCCGCACAGACAGTGACCCAAGCCGGAATCGAACCTGGGACCCTGGAGCTGTGAAGCAATTGTGCTATCCACAATGCTACCGTGCTGCCCCCAATCCATTTGGACATGGGTGCAAACCTCACCGAACGTCTCGTGGTGAAGTCAATTGTTTGTGTGAAAGTTTAAGGAACCTTTAGCATAAGGCCCTTCTCCAAAGTGAAGGCAATATATTCTTTGCACACGTCACAATTAGTCTTCACACACACACACACACACACACACACCACCGTTATGAACAGCGGCTAACTGAGAAACAGGTGGTTTGTTTCACTGGGAGGGAGTAATGAGCCCATCCAAAATATACACTATGTCATCTGTGATTCAGTGATTGCGCTCAGATTGTCTCTGAGTCAGAACGTTGTGGGTTCAAGTATCTTGGCTGACCCTCCCGGGGTCTTACTGGGGAGTGCTACACATGCAGGATGCAGTGAACTTTGGAGAAATGGTTAAGTCAAGGCCCAACTACCCTTTCAGCTGGATGTTAAAAGTGTTTGTACTGCATTTAAAAAAAAAAAAAATCTTACTTTGTTATTTTGTTATTTGAAGAGTAAGGGAGTTTCGGTGCAGTGTCCCAACAGCAGTGTCATAGAGTCATAGAGTTTTACAGCAGAGAAAGAGGCCTATCGGCCTATTGTGTGTGCACCGGCTATCAAGCACCTATCTATTCCAATCCCCTTTTCCAGCACTTGGTCCATAGCCTTTGTACACTTTGGCATTTCAAGTACTCATCTAAATCCTTCTTAAACGCTGTGAGGGTCTCTGCCTCCACCGCCCTTTTCAGCAGCGAGTTCCAGACTCCCACCCCCCTCTGGGTGAAAACCCTTTCCCTCAATTCACCAGGTGATTAAGTGATATGGGGCTGGTTTGGCACGGTGGGCTAAACAGCTGGCTTGTAATGCAGAACAAGGCCAGCAGCGCGGGCTCAATTGCCGTACCGGCCTCCCTGAACAGGCGCCGGAATGTGGCGACTAGGGGCTTTTCACAGTAACTTCATTGAAGCCGACTTGTGGCAATAAGCTATTATTATTAAATCACCTCCCATTACCTTGAATCTATCCCCCCCTCCCCCCACCTCCCCCCTCCCCCCCCCCCCCCACCCCCCACCCCCCGGTTATTGACCCCTCTACTCAAGGGGAAAGTGTCTTCCTATCTTCCTTATTTATGTCCCTCAGAATTTTGTACACCTCGATCAGGTCCCCCCTCAGCCTTCTCTGCTCCAAGGATAACAACCCCAGCCTCCCCAGCCTCTCTTCAAAGCTGAAACGCTCCAGCCCAGACAGCATCCTGGTGAATCTCCTCTGCACCCTCTCCAGTGCAATCACATCTTTGTTATAGTGTGGCGACGAGAACTGCATACATACTCCAGCTGTGGCCTAAGCAGCATTTTATACAGCTCCATCATAACCTCACTGCTCTTATATTCTGCGCCTCGGCTAATAACAGCAAGTATCCCACATGCCTTCCTCGCCATCTTAGCTACCTGTCCTGCTGCCTTCATTGTGGGTGTGCCTACATGGACGACAGTGGGTTCAAGAAGGCCTCTCACCAACACCTTGCCAAGGGCAATCAGGGATGGGCAACAAATTCTGGTGGCAGGATTCACCGGCCCTGTCGCTAACAACGGGAATTCCCGTTGGAGACACCCCATGCCTCCGGGAAATCGGTGGCAGTGGAGAGCAGAGAATCCCGATGCCAGCAAAAGCCTGGCTTCAGTTCTCTGCCTTTTGATGAAGTCAAGACTGGGTCCTTCTTCTGCTGGTCTGTCTCTCTTTCCTTGTCTGTGTCCTTGTCTGACTGTGTCCTTGTCTGACTGTATCCTTGTCTGACTGTGTCCTTGTCTGACTGTGTCCTTGCCTGACTGTATCCTTGTCTGACTGTGTCCTTGTCTGACTGTGTCCTTGTCTGACTGTATCCTTGTCTGACTGTATCCTCATCTGACTGTGTCCTTGTCTGACTGTGTCCTTGTCTGACTGTATCCTTGTCTGACTGTATCCTTGTCTGACTGTGTCCTTGACTGACTGTGTCCTTGTCTGACTGTATCCTTGTTTGACTGTATCCTTGTATGACTGTGTCCTTGACTGACTGTGTCCTTGTCTGACTGTATCCTTGATCGACTGTGTCCTTGTCTGACTGTGTCCTTGTCTGACTGTGTCCTTGTCTGACTGTATCCTTGTCTGACTGTGTCCTTGACTGACTGTGTCCTTGTCTGACTGTATCCTTGTTTGACTGTATCCTTGTATGACTGTGTCCTTGACTGACTGTGTCCTTGTCTGACTGTATCCTTGATCGACTGTGTCCTTGTCTGACTGTGTCCTTGTCTGACTGTGTCCTTGTCTGACTGTGTCGGCTCTCAAAATATGTCTTCATGAATGTTGCTTATCGTTCCAGGGTCAATATTCCTCTATTGCCAGCCTGTTTATATATTTGTCAAGATGCCCCAAAAGAAGATTGGCCATCATCTGATTGGATGGCAGAGCAAGTTCAAGGGGATGAATGACCAACTTCTGCTCCTACTTCTCAAGTTCAGTGAAATGTTCTGAAAGGAGGTTTGCCCTTTAATGTCCTGTCCCGACAAGCAGGCTAACTACCGGCTTTGTGAGAATCCCAGAATTGCTACACTGCAGAAGGAGGCCATTCGGCCATCGTGTCTGCACCGGCCCTCTGAGAGAGCACCCTATTCAGGCTCACTCCCCCGCCCTTTTCCCGTAAACCCCCCCTAACCTGCACATCTTTGGACTCTGGGAGGAAACTTGTGATGCGCGATCAATTACACAAAGACGAGAGTCGGGTGTAATCGAGGCTTTATTACACTGAGATATGTGGCCTCCTACAGCAGCTGGCGAAATGGCTGCTGTACGAGGAGCACACATATTTATACTCCGCCTACTGGGCGGAGCCAGCAGGCAGGGATCTACCCCCGTACCTGTAGTACAGGGGCCTTACCGTAAAGCACCTATATCAACATCCTATATAGATTTCATAGAATTTACAGTGCAGAAGGAGGCCATTCGGCCCATCGAGTCTGCACCGGCTCTTGGAAAGAGCACCCTACCCAATCCCACACCACCCTATCCCCATAACCCAGTAACCCCACT
This sequence comes from Scyliorhinus torazame, assembly GCF_047496885.1. Lineage (NCBI taxonomy): Eukaryota > Metazoa > Chordata > Chondrichthyes > Carcharhiniformes > Scyliorhinidae > Scyliorhinus > Scyliorhinus torazame. The sequence continues at coordinate 25,523,694 of NC_092733.1, read as the reverse complement.
CAACCAACACTAAGGGCAATTTTGGACACTAAGGGCAATTTTGGACACTAAGGGCAATTTAGCATGGCCAATCCACCTAACCTGCACATCTTTGGACTGTGGGAGGAAACCGGAGCACCCGGAGGAAACCCACGCACACACGGGGAGAACGTGCAGACTCCGCACAGACAGTGACCCAGCCGGGAATCGAACCTGGGACCCTGGAGCTGTGAAGCAATTGCGCTAACCGCTATGCTACCGTGCTGCCCCGTATACAATATATACATCAGTGGTGAATACCACAACGGAGCACCTGGAGGAAACCCACGCAGACACGGTCAGAACGGTCAAACTCTACCGTCCCCCACTAAAATCTCCCTGTGTCTCAGTGGATTGAGAGCTCGAGCGGTTCTCCAATGCGTGAGCACATTCTGAACAGAGTTACCCATGAGGCAGTGCAGCCTCGTTGAAGGAGCCGCCTTTTCCTCAGCGAACATTTTCCCATGAGGAGCTAGGGTTGACCTTTGATCTTGTGGAGCTGATAAACATCAGGACTGGCCTGAGTCAGTGTGGGGTTGTGGAAATGAATGGTCCAGGCATCAAAAGTCACTGCCACAGTGGTCTAAGCGTCTTGGTTGAGGGGAAGTTGAGTCAGAAATTCCCAAGTTGGCAAGGACGCACTTCAGTTGACATTTGTTTGTGGGATTTTTTTGCCAGCAGTTGTAAAAGCTTTTGGTCAGCTTGGGATTGTTTACCAGAATTCCAGGAAAATTACTAACAGTGACGCGGCATTCACAACATGGAAACAACCCATATGGCCCATCTAGTTCTCCTGGTGTTTGCAATCCACACAAGCCTCCCCCAACCCGACGTCACCTCACCCTAATAATATATCCTTCGATTGGGCCGCAGCTCCAGTTCCACATGTCGTACTGGAAGAGTGAGCGGAAAAGGCACCCAAACATGCAGTGGGGAACCACCCCCCCTAACTTGCACTGGGGAAACCCCCGCTCTCCGGCGATTGCCCTGCACTTGGAAACATTCGAAAATGAGATTTATTAGATGCCAAACTTCGGATAATAGTTACGAATTACAGCCTCTTTTAACTTCTGGGCAACTGTGCCACAGGCCCACACTGACCCACCCATGGAACCCCTCCACCCCCCTGGTCTCCTTCAGGTGACCCCCCACCCCCCCCACCCCGCTCCCCAGGTCACCTAACCATTCACGGGCCCCTCACTCCCAAGGGACTACCTCCTCGGCTGCCTCCCCTTCCCCCCCCCCCCCCCACCCCCCCGACAGAAGCACCTCAATCTGTGGAATTACATCTCCCCAAACCGCACCCGCCCCCCAACCCGGTCAAGCTTGACTCTCAACCCCACAGCGAGTATAGCGGGTCCGAAAGAGCGAGGCGTCAACCGAAGTGCCGAGTGGACGATCCATCTGGGTCTCCTCCGGAGGCCCCCCACCATCATGAATGTTGGTCTTCAGCCAATACGATTCACTCCACTGGATATCGAGAAACGGCTGAAGGCACTGGATACTGCACAGGCTATGGGTCCTGATAATATCCCGGTAAAAGTAGTGAGGACCTGTGCTCCAGAATCTGCCGCACGTCTAGCCGAGCTGTTCAGTACAGCTACAGCACTGGCATCTACCCGGCAATGTGGAAAATTGTCCAGAGGTGTCCTGTACACAAGAAACAGCACAAATCCAACCCGACCAATTTCCGCCCTATCAGTCGACTCTCCATCATCAGCAAAGTGATGGAAGGGGCCATCAACATTGCTATCAAGCGGCACTTACTCAGCAACAACCTGCTCATGGACGCTCAGTTTGGTTTCCGCCAGGGTCACTCAGCTCCTGACCTCATTGGATCAAAGAGTATAATGCCAGAGGTGGGGTGAGAGTGACTCCCCCCTGTTGTGTTGGGCGCTCTGGATCCATGGCACACATACAGGTCACCAACATTTGAAATAGTTGCAACACTATTTTATCGAATCATTGACTGTTTAACATACTCTGACTGTGGGTTAATACGATACATTCTGTATCATGTGCTGTACATTTCTTAGTTCTTTAAGATTGTAGTTCAGTCGGGCAGCATGGTCGGCACGGGCTTGGAGGGCCGAAGGGCCTGTTCCTGTGCTGTACATTTCTTTGTTCTTTGTTTGTTCTTTTGATACTAGCTTTAACTAAAGACGTTTGCCTTGTCCTAACCAGTTGATGCACTCAGCACATGGTGAATGTCTGTGCTGCAGGCTGTGAGCTCTGTCCTCCCAGCTAGCTACAGCTCGAATGAGCGGGAACTCTGATGCCCCCTGTCTTTATAGTGCGTGCACTCTAACTGGTGATTGGCTGTGGTGTTGTGTTGATTGGTCCCACTGTGTGTCCATCAGTGTGTGTCTGCACCATGATATACTGGTATATATTATGACACCCTTGACATCAAGGCAGCATTTGACCGAGTGTGTCATCAAGGAGCCCGAGGTATACTGGAGTCAATGGGAATCAGGGGGGAAACTCTCCTCTGGCTGGAGTCATACCCGGCACAAAGGAAGATGGTTGTGGTGGTTGGAGGTCAATCATCTCAGCTCCAGGACATCACTGTAGGAGTTCCTCAGGGTCGTGTCCTGGGCCCAACCATCTTCAGCTGCTTCATCAATGACCTCCCTTCCATCATAAGGTCAGAAGTGGGGATGTTTGCGGATGACTACACAATGTTCAGCACCATTCGTGACTCCTCAGATAATGCAGCAGTCCCTGTCCAAAAGCTGCAAGATCTGGACTATTTCCCTGCATTTGGAAGCATCTGAAGATGCGATTTACATCACAAAGTTCCGATAATAGTCACACCAGAAAAGGTGAGAAGAATTCTTGCCTCTCTTCACTTCTCGGTAACTGTCACACAAGCCCACACCGACCCGCCCACAGAATCCCTCCCACCCCCCCCTTCACATGACGTCTCCGCACCGACACTCCCCCCGCTCCCCAATCACCTAAACACTCACAGGAACAAGACCCCCCCCACTCCCAAGGAATACTTCCTTGGCTGCCTTCCTGCTACACCCCCCCTCCCCCCCCGATGGAAACTCTCCAATCTGTGGAAGTCCATCCCCCCCCCCCAACTGCGCCCCACCCACAAAACCCGGTCAACCTCGACTCTCACCCCAGCCCACAGCATTCCTCATAACCGCAAGGGGACTCTATGCCCCTGCCCCCCCAGAGCCCTCCACGCCAGCCCCAGCCCTACCTGACACACCAGGAACCGTTCCCCACTAGCCCTTCCACAGACTCGACCTGACCAACCACCTCCCCACTCTCTCCCCCCCCCCACTCCCCAACCCTCGCACCCCAGTCCTGGCCTTACCCAACTCCCATCCCCAGGCCTGACCTGACTGACCACCCCCTCCAATTCCTACCCCACCTCTCCCCCCCCCTCAACAAAACCTACCCGCTTACCTGATGCACTTTGCTTCTCCCCGGCCTGTCAAGGACCTTAACTTAACTGGGTGATGGAAACTAGTGTTGTTAATAAATAGGGGACGCAGCCTCCTGACATCCGGCAGCGTTTGCCCTTGACGCTGGGCGCCAGGGGCACAGTGCGCTGCCTGGATATCGTCAGGCCGGATTCGGACAGGCGAGACATGCTCGAAGAAACCTGAGGTTACGCATGCTCAGACGACGGAGCAGAGTGGCAATCCGGCTTTAATTGCCATTCTGAGGAAGTTCTCAGTATGACAACCTAACCACGCTGTGGGTAAAGGAGTTTCCACAAACTGCGTTTACGACGAACCAGTTTGAAGTTACGGCAGCCGTTTCACTTTCCACCACATGTGGAAACAGCCTCGCTACCCTTAACCCTCCAGCGAGCTGACAAACTGGGCCACTCTGAGATGGCTGCGGCCAGCTCCCGCCCGGCGACTGATCCCCACTCTAGCCTCCCAGGTGCATACATTACTGGCGTCTGAGCTGGTGGCTATGGGGCGAATCACGTGACGGGGCCTCTTTGGCAGGGCTGTGCTCTTGCTTGGCCTCCTCCTCCTTGGGCTGGCGCGGGCTGCTAGGAAGTTCTTGGGTGTTTGAAACCAGAAGGGGAAGTGTGGACGAGGGGTGGGTGTGCTGGGGTGGGAAGTGAGAGATCCACTACCATCCGAATCTGCTTGCAAATCATGTCAAATAGCAGGATGAGGGTGAGCTGGAGCTGAGGGGGGTGTTTTGGCAGGAGCGCATTATCATCCTCAACGTTCCTGGTGATGTCGGATGTCAGAGGTCTTGTCGCTTGGGCCACCACCTCTCTTTATGTTGGGTTTAGGAGATGTTGGGGTCCTCCACTCCTATTGGTTCTGCTCTGCTCCCTTCTGCCGTGCCCCGCCTCGTCGGCAAGACAGAGGAAAGAATTGGGTGATTGTGTTTCACTGCCTGAGGCTGACGCACCTGCCACCAGTTTGAATAGCCGGAGGTATCTGGAGGCCGAGAGCTGTGGGTGCAAAGCTTACACCGTTGGTGTAACCTGTAACAGCCTCCCCGATCAGGCGCCGGAATGTGGCGATGAGGGGCTTTTCACAGTAACTTCATTGAAGCCTACTTGTGACAATAAGCAATTTTAATTTTCATGTGTGAGGGTGAGAGTGGAGGAATCATTCGAGGGATGTGGGCTTCGCTGGTTAGGCCGGTATCCATCCCTAATTACCCTTGGCCAGGTGGTGGTGAGCTGCCTTTTTAAGTGCTTGCAGTCCATGGGGTGTAGGTGCACCCACAGTGCTGTTAGTGAGGGCGTTGGTCATCATTGGACTTTCAATTCCAGATTTTCTTTATTTAATTCTCCGCCGGGTGTGGTGGGAATTGAACCTAGGTCCCCAGAGCATTAAATCTGGGTCTCTGAATTACCAGCACAGCAGCATTAATACTCGAGCATCACCTCCATGTCCTGAGTGCTGCTGGGTTAGTTTTGGGGATGTGGTGCATGGACCACTGCAAGAAGCTGATGGCGTGGTGGGCAGAAGATGGCATTGTGCCCATGCATTCATTGACCTTAACCAACTGCGTGAAATCATTAGACATCTAGCGGCATTGCCTGCCAGGCCCATGGGACCAGATGCAGGGGACCGCATCCTAGCCATTTGCTCCCCAAGCCCTTTTGAAGGTTGCCCTTCAGGACCTCCTGGTTTCCCGAGGAGCACTTCTGTCTCTCCACCCGCGCCCTCTATCACTCATACCTCCAGCGCCACATCCATTACCCTTGCAACCCTCTCCCTGTCTAGGTTTTAACTCGAACATCAGTTAAATGGCTGGGTGGGGTGCTCTTTGGGAGGGTTGGTGCAGACTCAATGGCCGAATGGCCTCCTTCTCCACTCTTGGGATTCCATGAATAATGGGGCTCGTGGGTCTGGTAAGAATACAGTTGACTCCATTAAAGATATAAATTGTTTATATTTATAACAAGGAGAAGTTTGGGTGTTCAACATAATTCCTGCTTGGAACATCCCAGGAATGCCACATTGCTACTTCAATATGTTATGTTATGGAAGAGGTATCCTTTTGTTTCGGATCTGATCTTCCTGATTTCACACAGGAGAGTTAGTTGCAGTTGGTGTTTGGAAGTCACTGGGGTGAGCAGAGGTAAGCCTGCTAAAAGTCAGGGCAATATTCTTCAGTGCATCTTCGCTCTTCAGAGGGACAGTCTGCCTTTAAGAAATGCAGGTCGGCCACACCACATGGTTTCTGGACAACGCCACCCGTCCTCCCCGCTGAGCGCAGGGGCAAGCAGCCGGAACAGATGATACAATCATCCAGACACCCCAAATGAATAGGCGCAGGAGGGTTATGAGCCAGGCCTATAACGAGGGCCAAACCAATTTCTATAGCCCCATAGAAACCTTTAACCCCACTCTCCTGCCTTCTGTATCGCAGCCACTTTCTTCTCCACCCTGCCACATTCCCAGGCCATGGCCAGGATCCATGGGCTCCTGACTGAGGCCTGCCCCTTTGCTAAAATTGCACAAATGTGATCTACACGCGACACACACACTCGATTGAACGCACAGCATTGAAACCTTGCCGCAAGACTGTGGGAGCCCCGGTAATTTAAGTAACACCAGCAATTCGTGAATCGAGAGTTCGACAGGCCTGACGGGATCTTGCCTAAAACAAGACAAATATAGGCCAACGTTCCTGCCGCAGTGTGTCTCCCTGATGGATGCGGTGAGCCATTTAAATTGACGCCTATCTCGGGCGGGACGTAATATCCTGCTGGGCAGGAGGAGCTGTAAAATCTTGGTGACAATCTCTCCAAGAAACTTAATAAAATAGGTACAGTCATCGCAGGTTGCAATGCAAGAAAACCGTGGATTTGGGGAATTATGGAGACGAGCTCTCACTGGTCAAATCATAGAATCATAGAATTTACAGTGCAGTAGGAGGCCATTCGGCCCATCGAGTCTGCACTGGTCCTTGGAAAGAGCACCCTACGCAAGCCCACGCCTCCACCCTGTACCCGTAACCCAGTAACTCCACCTAAACTTTTTGGACACTAAGGGCAATTTAGCATGTCCAATCCATCTAACCTGCACATCTTTGGACTGTGGGAGGAAATGGGAGCACCCGGAGGAAACCCACGCAGACACGGGGAGAACGTGCAAACTCCACACAGACAGTGACCCAAGTCGGGAATCGAACCCGGGACTCTGGAGCTGTGAATCAACTGTGCTAACCACTGTGTTACCGTGTGTGGTATTAGGTATTGCAGTACCCGAGAGGCTGTAGACCATTGGGTAAACCTAGGAGTTTACCATTGGCTGTTTGGTATGTAGCTCCGCCCTGACAGGTGGGGTATAAGAACCGGTGCCATCCCAGCAGCCCTCATTCTGTACCGAAGCTGCTGGGGAACAGATCTAGTCTATTAAAGCCTTCAGTTATGTTACAACCTCGTCTTTGAGTTTGTTGATCGTGCATCACTGTGCTGCCTACAAAGTAAAGTCACCATAGTCTCTGATGACCATAGGCTGCTTTCCGCTCTGAGGGTGAGAACTGACTGGTGTTATTTAACCTAAGAATCACCACACCTCAGGCAACAAGGTTGAAAAGGCAGGGCCTTCAGAGACTCATAGAATTCCAACAGTGCAGAAGGAGGCCATTCGGCCTATTGAGCCTGCACTGACCTGGGTCCCACTCCCCTATCCTTATAACCCCATAGCCCCACCGAATCTTTGGACACCAAGGTGCAATTTAGCACGGCCAATCCACATAACCTTCATATCTTTGATACTGTGGGAGGAACACCTGGTACGGGAATTGAACCCATGCTGTTCGGCCATGTTGTGCATCACAAGCCAACAGGGCGAAACCCAGGCTCCAACTGAGCCTCTGCCTCACCTGACTTGTTTTTGTGTGTCCTGCTTTCGTGGGCAATGAAACCAAAATTCCGTGCAGGCTTGTGGTGGCCAACTGCAAAGTGTTTGATGTGGATTTGGGTTATGAGACATGCCAGCAGGGAACTGAACTGGAGATGCGAGCCTATTTGTTTGTCAAGAACAGCGCTCGCAACTGTGCCAACCCGACCATTGAACGGCCAGGGGCCCTGGTTTCATATTCTTGGCACTCGGCAAAGAATGAAATGAAAATCGCTGATTGTCAAATGAGGTTACTGTGAAAAGCCCCTAGTCGCCACATTCCGGCGCCTGTTCGGGGAGGCTGGTACGGGAATTGGACCGTGCTGCTGGCCTGCTTTAAATACCAGCTCTTTAACCTTGTGCTAAACCAGCCCCTGTTTGCGGGTGGGGCGGGGGGGGGTGGGGGGGGGGGGGGGCACAGCGGCAGGAAATGTGGCTGGCGGGACGGAGATTCCACCCATGGGCCGGAGTTCTCCGGCCGTTGGGATTCTCTGTATCCTGCCGGCATTGCCTACCCACTGCGTGAGTCACCCCGCGCCGGTCTGGCGGTTCGGCCCCTCCGAGAAACACCTGGGAGACCGGAGAATCCCGCCCCGTTTGAGGCAATCCCGGACTTTAACATGCACTGCATCAAGGTTATCTCAAGCGTGATTTACAAACGTACGGGTTAGGAGCGGGAGGAGCCCCTCGAGCCCGCTCCGCCATTGAATAATATCGCGGCTGATTTGGATTGTAACCCCAACCCCTCATTCCTGCCGACCCCTCCCCGATAACCTTTCACCCTCTTGGCCATCAATGACCTATCTCCTTCTGCCTTCCAAGTATTCGAGGACTCTGCTCCCACCTCTGAATAGACTAGCGTGTGAAGAAACTCAACCGATGACTAATCGGGCCCCACGCCACAGCGATGCAGTGCCGATCCATATTGTCCAGGCACGTTATATTTTCAATTTCAATGAAAGCAAGGCACGTTCCAAAAAGGCCCAGTCTTTTAGACATCACTGCTTATTAGGCAGCTGGATTTGGGACACTGTACCGTGGGATAGAGGTTTGAACACATGGAACTCCATATAAGTCAAAGAACAAAGTTCCTTTATTCCACGAGCATCAAAACTCCATATATTGTCAAGGGAAAGCATAATACCAAGAAACGGCTGTTTACATCGAGTATTTACTGGCCATGCTCCAGATGTCTGTCCGAGCCTGAGCCTCTGCTCCTCAGCACAGCACCCACCAGGCCTGTTCGGGCCTTGCTCCCCTCTCTCTCTCTAGGGCTGTTGCCAGTCAGTGGGGCTAGGCCCCGATTCCCCTGACTGCCTCTCCAGCCACTCCCACGGGCCTTCGAACTGCCCTAGGCCGCTGCCACCTTCAAATCCCGGTCGCTTTCTCTCCGTTTCCACCCCTCAAGCTTGTTGAAGGACGCTGCTTCCTGCAGGGAGGGGCTCACAGGAGCCGACCAGCTCCCCCACCCCCCCCATCTGCTCGGTGCCCAATGCCCCCCACCCCCCCCGCTCTCCATCCCCACATCATCACCACCTGCTGGAGGAGATGCAGTAAAGGAGGCCCACACATGCAGGAGAAGGGAACATTGGGAGGGGGGGGGGGCGGCCGGGGGGGGGGGATCACAACAGAATTAGATAAGGAAAGACGGGAAGAGGTTCGAGTGGTGCACCAACATCTTTGGCTGGATTCTCCGCCATCGGGATTCTCCATGTTGCCGGCAGCTCGGGGGGGGGGGTTCCCCGACGGCGCGGGGCTGCCGCACAATGGGAAACCCCATTGACCACCCGATCACCAAATGGAGAATCCCGATGGCCACAATGGGGAACCCCATTGGCCGGCTGGCGGGGGAGGGGGGGGGGGGGGGGGGGGGAGGATCCCGCCTCATGAATGGGTCGGCCCGAATGGCCTCTTTCTGTGCTGCAAAGGTGGATTTTCCTTCGGAGGACATGTCACTGGCGCACGGCACCAAACCCGTTTTTGGCCCGGTGCGGGATTCTCCGCCCAATCGGGATTCCCAATCTTAGGGACGGGGAATGGAAGCCACGAATTCCAGAAAATTGGAGTTCCGCCAGTTCCGATTTTGAATTGAGGTCCGACCCTGGGCCATGAAGCAAACACCTTGAGAAAAGCCTGAACGTATTTAGAAAGCCATTCTGCGATACTCAACTATGAATCCCAGCCCCTTGCCTGGATGAGTGCAGCCCCAGCAACACTCAAGTAGCTCGACGCCATTCAGGACAAAGCTTGATTGGCACCCCATCCACAAGCATTCACTCCCTCCTCCACCGACGCACAGTGGCAGCCTGCAGCTGGATGTCTGGGGCGAGATTCTCCGATCCTCCCGCCGGGTCGGAGAATCGCTGGGGGCTGGCGTGAATCCCGCCCCCGCCGGTTGCCGAATTCTCCGGCACCGGAGATTCGGCGGGGGCGGGAATCGCGCTGCACCGGTTGGCGGCCCCCCCCTCCCGCAGCGATTTTCCGGCCCGGATGGGCCGAAGTCCCGCTGCTAGGATGCCTGTCCCGCCGGCGTGGATTGAACCACCTACCTTACCGGGGTCCTGGGGGGGTGCGCGGGGCGATCTGGCCCCGGGGGGGATGCCCCCACGGTGGCCTGGCCCGCGATCGGGGCCCACCGATCCGCGGGCAGGCCTGTGCCGTGGGGGCACTCTTTTCCTTCTGCCTTCGCCACGGTCTCCACCATGGCGGAGGCGGAAGAGACTCCCTCCACAGCGCATGCGTGGGGATGCCGTGAGCGGCCGTTAACGCTCCCGCGCATGCGCCGCCCGGAGATGTAATTTCCACGCCAGCTGGCGGGGCGGAAATTAGTCCGGCGCGGGCCTAGCCCCTCAAGGTTGGGGCTCAGCCCCCATAGATGCGGAGGATTCCGCACCTTTGGGGCGGCGCGATGCCCGACTGATTTGCGCCGTTTTTGGCGCCGGTCGGCGGACATCGCGCCGATACCAGAGAATTTTGCCCCTGAATCCAAGCAGTTAAATTGCCTCCGTCCTGTAAATATCACCATCCTGAGGGGTCACCATTGGCCAGGAACAGGTGAGTAACTCACCTCCTGACTCCCCAAAAGCGTGTCCACCATTTACAAGATGAAAGCCAGGAGTGTGATGGAATACTCCCGATTCCCCTGGACTGGTGTAACTCCAACAACACTATGATCCTATGAATATAACCGCATACAGGCCAAGGATTGGATTGGATTTGGAATGGATTTGATTTATTGTCACGTGTACCGAGGTACAGTGAAAAGTATTGTTCTGTGTACAGTCCAGGCAGATCGTTCCATACAGCAGCTAGCACCGCTGCCTCACGGCGCTGTAGACCCGGGTTTGATCCCGGCCCCAGGTCACTGTCCGTGGGGTGTTTGCACATTCTCCACGTGTCTTCACGGGTCTCACCCCTGTCGCGTTATCTACCCTGGGGTAACACGGACTGCAACTGGATGCAGTTGGACTGTAAAGCAGACACTGTAAAGTAGGCGTTGGTTCAATAAGATTTATTGAACTTCAGTAACAATGCACACAGTTTGCTGTGGGTTGACACTCTACTACTCTAAGTGTACTAACTCTAACTAACTAGACCAGACTAGCTCTGATCCACGTGCAGAAGGTGCTGACTGATCTATACACCCTGACTGTCACTACAGTTGTCACCAGTGGAAAGAGGCGGAGTGCTGATGCCTCGTGTGTTTTATAGTAGGACGCCCCCCTCAGTGTTCTGTCTGGTGATTGGTTGTGTTCTGTCTTCTGTATTGATTGGCTAACCTGGGTGTCTGTCACTGCTTGTCTTTACCTCATTATGTGCATGAATGTATATTATGACAACCACCACAACCCAAAAAGATGTGCAGGGTAGTTGGATTGGCCGGGCTAAATTGCCCCTTAATTGGAAAAAAAAGAATTGGGTACTCTAAATTTCAAAGAAAGTTTGTTCCATACATAAAAAAACATAGGGCATACATAAATACGCAATGTAAATACATAGACACAGAAGCATATGGAGTGTTGCACTACTCAGTGGAGAAGATGCGTAGAGAGATCAGTTCAGTCCTGTGGTGAATGTAAATACAGTTAATTCACCAGTTATGTTCTATGTTTTATCTGTGGGCCATTGTATGGCTTCACCCACAGGGGGAGATGTTGGAGGATGTTGGAACATGTACGGGCTCAGCCCATGGCTCCGCCCCTTTGAAGGAGTATAAGAGTAGCTGGCCTGTGGGAGTGTCCTCAGTATGTACCAGTCGCAGGCAGGCAAAGTTGATAGTTAATTAAAACCACTGTTTTACTCCGACACGAGTCCTTGAGTGAATTGATGGTCGCATCAAGTCCATAAGAGAGTCATTCAGGAGTCTGGTAAGAGCAGGGAAGAAGCTGTTTTTGAACTTGTTTTTGAAGGCAGGACGATGGGACAGAGGTAAACTCAGTAGGCGCTGCAATTCGGGTTCTAGTTTCACCATCCTGAGCCTTTTATGTTCTTGGGTTTGTGATCGCATCATTTGAATTCTAAATCAACTCCTGGAAGGCTAGTGCTGGGCTGATGCCAGAGATCAAGAGAATTACTCTTCGAGCTCGGGGTATTATCAAGACGCGCTTGTGTGTCCCCCCCCCTCCGCCCGCACTCCCCCCCCCTCTCTGATGCCTCAAATGCTTCAAGCAAAGAGCGACTGAAGGAAACCCAACACGCCCGAGGTTTGAATCACTGGCCTCCATCAGTCTTGCCCATTCTAACAATAATAATGAAATGAAAATGGCTTTTTTGTCACAAGCAGGCTTCAAATGAAGTTACTGTGAAAAGCCACTAGTCACCATGTCCCGGCACCTGTTCGGGGAGGCTGGTACAGGAATTGAACCATGCTACTGGCCTGCCTTGGTCTGCTTGAAAAGCCAGCAATTTAGCCCAGTGTGCTAAACTAGCCCCCGATAATCTTTATTGTCACAAGTAGGCTTACATTAACACCACAATGAAGTTACTGTGAAAAGCCCCCAGTCGCCACATTCCAGCGCCTGTTCGGGTACACGGAGGGAGAATTCAGATTGTCCGATTCACCTTACAAGCACGTCTTTCAGGACTTGTGGGAGGAAACCGGAGCACCCGGAGGAAATCCACGCAGCCACGGGGGAGAAAGTGCAGACTCCGCACAGACAGTGACCCAAGCCGGGAATCGAACCTGGGATCCTGGTGCTGTGAAGCAACAGTGCTAACCACTGTGCTACCGTGCTGACCATATCTGAAAGCCCTGGCTGCTCGCGAGGAAAGCTCGACATGTTTCATGCAGGGGGCACTGAAAATGAAAGAAGGGCAAGTTCTAGAACAGGCCTGCGGCCTATGCCAAAGTGTCGCCTCTGCATTGAACACGTTCAACTCAGTGTACCAATGCTGGACCAATGTCATGTGACGGGCGACGGACACTGGGTCTGATTCTCCCTTCCTGGTCCCAGTGTTGATGCCTGGGCAGGATTTGTGGACTTTCAAGACAGCAAAACTGGAGCCGACCCTGGACGGATTCAGCGACTGCGGAGGGGCTAGCACCGACGCCACGTGGAACACGACCGATTCCAATGAGAAACGGCGCAGGATCTGTGTCCGTGATTGACACTCGGGAGGCTGACAAGCTGCAGCCGCAGAGACACATTACGCTCCCCGCACACACCATCCCAGCCAACAAGACGGCACTGGTTGTGCTGGAGCGCGCCCATCCCGCTGATGGGTCGGCTAGGGCCAGAGGGTACCTAAGGAGGTGCCCTGGGGGGGGGGGACACCTGCACAACCCGTGGCACGAAGTTCACAGCGGGCAGTCAGCGGCGTGCGCAGCTGCCTTGCCGACTGCGGCAATGTTGTTCCGTGCCCGTGCTCCCCGACCCCACACCCCATTGCACTGCCACCCCACCCCCTCCCCAGCCCGTCGGGAACTCGGCCCATCGGAGCTGGAGACCCGCGGAGACCCGCCCAACCACGTTTCCCGATTTCGGCATCAGCCAACGGAGAATCCCTTCCCTTGCCTCCTATGAACGAAATGTTGTTGGGTCATTCCAAGACTTTGGGATGAGACCCTTGGATGGAACCAGGATGGCAGCGAGCACGCACAAAGATATAAACACGGGGGACATTATGAATCCCTCACACGGAACCTGATGTACTCCCGCGGGCCCAGTGCTGATCCGTACAGGCCAACATCACCGTCTGCGAGCACTCTGCGTTAGCTCCATCGGATCAGCAGTGTCTGTGCTGCAGGCTGAATCCAGAACCGGCTTTGTGCGAAACTCAGAAACCCTTTCATCTACCCGAGGCCAACTCATTTCAAACCAGCGTTCAGGTATCAGAAAGGCTGAGGTCCAGCACGTCATTAGCAGGTATTGGTGCGTTTATATGCGGTGGTTTACCTGAAACAGTACTGCCGACTTAACAGAGAATTTCCCCAAAGGCCCACGCCAACTCTTCCAGAAGAACGGACCATCATCTAGCGAGATGCCAAAAGATTAGCTCAAAAAATAGAAGTTCTGGATTATACTGCCTTGGTGACATCCCCATACCTTATTCCAGACACGGTACCCCCTTCTTTCTCTCTCTCCCTCCATATTGTAGTGTGTGCCCCTCTCTCTAGCTCTCACACACAGCGTGGTCCTCTCTCTCTCTTCCAGACTCTCTCTCTCTTTCTTACAAACACAGTGTGCTCCCTTACTCTCATACACAAAAAATGTCCCTCTCTCACGCACACAGAAAATGTCTCCCTCATGTCATGACCTGCAGACACACACATAATGATATACAGTCAGGCACATTCAGGCAGCTAATGAACACAGAGAACAGGACATGACCAATGAGCAGGCAGGACACTCAGGGGTGGTATCTCACTATAAAAGGCACGAGGCGCTCACACTCCGCCTCTTTCCACTGGTGAACATCTACAGAGTGAGTCAGGGTGTATGTACAGTATCACACCTCCAGCACGTGGCTAAGAGCTAGTCTGGTTCAGTCAGACAGAGTAACCACACTTAGGTTAGCAGAGAGTCAAACTCATAGAGAACTGTGCTAACTGTGCTACTGGGTCAATAAATCAGATTGAACTAACTTCAAGGTCTGGAGTATCTTTTGGTCAAAGCTGCATCCAGTTGCAGCCTGTGTTATCCCAGAGTACATAACACATCATCTTGTCGTGTTATCTACCCTGGGGTAACACAGACTGCAACTTGATGTAGTTAGACGGTAAAGCATACACCAAACGTAGGCGTTGGTTCAATACGATTTATTGAACTTCTGTAACAATGCACACAGCTGGCTGTGGGTTGACACTCTACTACTCTAAGTGTGCTAACTCTAACTAACTAGACCAGACTAGCTCTGATCCATGTGTAGAAGGTGCTAACTGATATATACACCCTGACTGTCACTACAGTTGTCACCAGTGGACAGAGTGTTGATGCCTCGTGTGTTTTATAGTCGGAATCCCCCCTCTAGTGTTCTGTCTAGTGATTGGTTGTGTTCTGTCCTGTGTGTTGATTGGATAACCTGGGTGTTCGTCACTGCCTGTCTTGACCTCGTGATGTGCATGGGTGCATATTATGGCACATCTCACGCACAGAAAATGTCTCTCTCTCTCTCTCTCATACAGTCTGCCTCTCTCTCTCTCACACAGTCTGCCGCATTCTCTCTCTCTCTCTCACTGAGGCAGTGGTTGAGCTGACTATCCACGTGTGCCAGAAATCTGGCTCTCCGCCAAAATCATCAGTCAGACCATTCAGCAGTGGATTACTCAGCAAAGGCACAAAGCCACCTGTGGTATAAATGTTCTAAAGGGATTTGTTTCAGTTCTCCATTCAGCCCATGATTTGATTTCAACAGTAACAGGCAGTTGTGGTCGGTGGTAATGTATGTCCATTTCCTGGACTCTCTTTGGATTACAATGTACGTTTCCTCTCTGTGAATCCAAGCATCTATTCCATATGAGGGACGGGATTCTCCTAGCCCCGGGCCGGGCGGGAGAATCCCCGCGACCATGCCACGCCGCCCCAACACCGGCACGCGATTCTCCGCAGATAGCCGCGGTGTGGTTGGCGCGGTGCAGGTCGCGGGCCCCTCTACGCGGGTTTAAAATTGATCCATTTATTTCTGCCCAACCAGTCAGAGGGCCTTTCTCGAACGAGGATCATCTCTCTTCCCTTGTGTTATGGTTGTTCTGGTCAGTGAGGTAATGGCGTGGCATTAGCATATAATGGGAAATAGTGGGATTGTCACCGGGCTGGTAGGCCGGAGTCCCGCCGGCTAAAACCCTGGGGACATGGGTTCAAATCCCACCAAGGCAAAAACCCATCTGGTTCATTTTTAGGGAAGGAAATCTGCCGTCCTTACCCGGTCTGGCCTACTTGTGACCCCAGACCCACAGTAATGGGGTTGTCTCTTAACTGCCCACTCTGAACTGGCCCAGCGAGACACTCAGTTCAAGGGGAAATTGGGGAAGGGCAACAGATGCTGGGGCCCCAGTCGGCGACGCCCGACATCCCACGAAAGGAAAATGACGTTTTGATTCATCGACTTAGCTTGAAGCTGCTGCAAAGCGTAGCTGTGATCCCCAACGAGGTATCAGGACCCAGGGCAGGAAACCCGCACTGCCTGCACTCCTGACCTCAGTTGCCATTGCCAGCCACAGCTCAGTAAGTAGCCTCTGAGTCAGAAATTGGGCATTTCACTGGCTGGCTGTTTGGTGTTCTTTGTGTTGCCTATTTCAGGATGGTTGGCGTAGTGTTCACAAAGACCACAAAATAGCTTGAACTTAAACAAAGCTATAAATTTATTAACACTACTAATTTGGATTCAACACGTACTCCTGAGGAATACACAGTTGATTATTAACATTTAAACTACACTCATCTATAGCTAAGCTTAATACTGATGTAAACTATGATCTGCTCTCACTCACACTATTTGTACTTCTGACTCTCTCTACCCAACCTCTGCATGCACTCCCCCACACGGCTTAGCATCACTGCCTTATATACTTGTAACTGTAGCTTCCACTGGTGGCTACTCTCGACACTTCATTAACCCTTGCAGTTCTCATAGTTATGATAATCCCACAGGCGGGTGGGGGGAGGAATGGGAGGGGAGGGGGAGAAAGGGGAAGGGTGGGGAGCATGCACCACACCGTGAAGATGGGGGGTGGAGGCATGGTTTCTGACTGATAGTTTCCAGTAATTGAAGGTGAGTTTTGTTCAGCATACTTGCTCAAAGAAATAGTAAGATAGCGAACGTTCAAGAAGCAATGTTAAAGCTGCCCCTCCGCATGATTTTCTGTTGATTGGTCAGTGAGTTACAGAGAATAAGGGTGCCACGGTGGCACAGTGGTTAGCACTGCTGCCTCAGAGCACCAGGGACCCGGGTTCATTTCCGGCCTCAGGTGACTGTCTGTGTAGAGATTGCACATTCTCCCTGTGTCTACATAACAATGATGTTTATTATTGTCACAGGTAGGCTTACTTTAACACTGCAATGAAGTTACTGTGAAAATCCCCTAGTCGCCACATTCCGGCGCCTGTTCGGGTACACAGAGGGAGAATTCAGAATGTCCATTTCACCTAACAAGCACGTCTTTCGGGACATGTGGGAGGAAACTGGAGCACCCGGAGGAAACCCACGCAGACACGGGGGAGAACGTGCAGACTCCGCACCAGGCAATGTCCCAAGCCGGGAATTGAACCGAGGCACCCGGTGCTGTGAAGCAACAGTGCTAACCACTGTGCCGCCCCTAAACGTTGAATAGCTGACAATAGTGGGTTTCCTCCGGCTGCTCCCATTTCCTCCCACAGTCCAAAGCTGTGTGGGTCAGATGGACTGGCCAAGCTAAATTGCCCGTAGTGTGTCAAAGGTTAGGTGAGGTTATGGGGTTGCAGTTATAGGGTGCGGGAGTGGGCCTTGGTGGGGTGCTCGTTCAAGGAGTAGGTGTAGACTTGATGGGTCGACAGGCCTCCTTCCGCACTCGAGGGATTCTATGATGCTGTGAATATATGGAACCGAAAGTGGCCGTTCGGCCCATCTCTTCCACCCTGGTATTCACACTCATGAAATGCCTCCCAATTTTATATTTTCATCCAATATTTCAAATTCATCATTCGCTGACAATGGATTCAACCTGTCGCCATGTTCTCTTGGCGATACAAATAGGAGATGTTGGCAATAATGTATCATATGACCCTTTGTTCTCCTTCCTAGTGGTTTATCTCGCTTTCTCTTGTGGTCAGCACGTTAAAGTTCAGCCATGTGGATATGGGTACACGAGCGACATCAATGGCACGTGTGTTGGTGAGTTTGAAGTTTGTCTGATTACAATACTAAAACTGTTAGCGATTATCTACCGCCACTTAACTGTTTAAGCTCTTGTCCCCTTTCCCTCCCTTTGATTTTTTTTGTGTCTTTCCCCTTTGTTTCAACGTCCAATTTTTATCAGACCATTTTGACGTGATGCAGGTCTGCAGAAACACCATTCTGACTAGATTAATGATCACCTTAAAAGGTTTGAGGCCCAACGACGCACTGTTTTGGGTTTGCCTCGAGTATCAGGTTCACCGATCTCGCCCAGTGTAAGTGAGGGATCTCAAGTGGTGACGTTTGATTGCCCGTCATTCCGATCTTCCTGTAGCAGTGAAGAAAAGCCACAGATTAAAGGGTGGAAATAAAGATTTCGCTCAGATAGAAGCAGGGAGGTTGTTTCCACTGGCGGGTGAAAATAGAACTAGGGGGCACAGCCTCAAAATTCCGGACTGAGTTGAGAAGGAACTTCTTCACCCAAAGGGTTGTGAGTCTTGTTATGCTAGGCAGACTATCATCTGTCTATAATATGAGTAGTTCATCATCAATTCTATGATCTACATGTGTATTATAAGTTATATGTTTACTGTTGTAGTTCTAGCATCCGACCAGCAGATGGGGCGAGTACGGAGTCCCGGGACCCGGATGCAACATGTGTTTCTTCAGAAGGTGTTTGGATGGAGTTGATAGGAGTTGCAGATTAGAGCAGCTCTGTGTAAATTAGTGTTAGATGTTTATTTCCAACTGCATTCATTTTAGACATTTTAGTTATTCATCAATGTAGTGTTCGTAATAAATATCTTTGTTTATGAAACAAAGTTTAACGTTCTTTGTTCACACGGCAATATCGAGATTCCACGGCAGCCCAATCAAAGAACATTACAAGTCTGTGGCATTCCCTGCCCAGTGAAGCAGTTGAGGCTACCTCGTTGAATGTTTTTAAGGAAAAGATAGATAGATTTTTGAACAATAAAGGAATTCAGGGTTATGGTGAGCGAGCGGGTAAGTGGACCTGAGTCCACAAAAAGATCAGCCATGATTTTATTGAATGGCGGAGCAGGCTCGAGGGGCCAGGTGGCCTACGTCTGCTCCTCGTTCTTAGGTAAGACTATAATTTTTAAAAACGTAGATATAAAGCGAAATAAAGAAATACCGAAAAGGGCATGGCGACCGAAGTTCTCGAGAAAAATTGAGGAAAGTTCCACCTCTCTTCCGTCGAGGAGGAGAACGCGACATGAACCAAAAAGACTTCCGATGGGACTGATCCAGAACCGGTCATTTTCCCGTTGGGAAGGGTTCAAAGGCCAAAGATGGGAGTGGGGGGGGGACTCTCTCAGCCGGAGAATCCCCGCGACCAGGCCACGCCACCCCTGATGCTGGCACGCGATTCTCCGCAGAGCGGCGAATTAGCGCCATTGGCGCCGGCGTGTTTGGCGCGGCACCAGTCGCGGGCCGCTCTAGGCGGCCGGTCCGCCGATTCTCACCCCGGGATGGGCCGAGCGGCCACAGTTAAAACGCTGAGTCCCGCCGGCGCCGTCCACACCTGCTCGCAGCCGAAGGGAACTCTGCGTGCAAGGGTCGGGTGACAGCCTGTGGGAGGCGGGGGGGGGGGGGGGGTTCCAGCCCCGGGGGGTGGGGGGGGGCCTCCGATGCGGCCTGGCCCACGATCGGGGCCCACCAATCGGCGGGCCAGCCTCTCTGTCCCCCAGCCTTTTTTCCTACGCGCCGGCCACTGTACTCCTGTGCCATGTCGCGTCGGGCCTGCGCGTTGGAGGAGACCACTGCGCATGCGCAGATCGCGCGGCGCCCAGTTCGCGCCGGGATCAGCAGCTGGAGCGGCGTGAACCTCTCCAGCGCCGCGCTGTCCCCCTGCAGGGGCCAGAATTATTCCTGGCAGCAGCCCTTTCACGCCCTCGTAAAACGCGGGATGGGAGAATCCCGTCCGATATATGCAAAATAGAAAGCTTGGCAAAAGGTGGGAAGAGAAATGTTACCCCTTCATTTAAAGTGTTAGTGGGAGATGTTAGTCAGAGGTGACCAAGGGGAGGCCATGGAAATGGACAGTGTCATGATATTCAAACACACACATCATGATGGACACACCAACAGGCAAATCAGAGCACACAACACCACAACCAATCACACACAAGAACACCAACCACATAAAAAGCACGAGCACGACACCTGGTGGTCAGTAGGTCTGGGGACAAAGACACGGAGAAGAGCTGTTACAAAATCACAAACAGGGAATCCCCACGTGCAGAGTGTCAAGACAAAACTGTACATAGTAAGTTTAAATAAAATAGCGTTGTACCATATACAACCGTGTTGGCTCATCTGTGTGTCAGAACACCCAACACCACATGGTACAGGAGTGGATCGATACCTGCCAAGTAACCTGCCATTCTGGACATGGACCGCACCGACAAACCGCAGCCGTTGCAAGTCGCGGGGAACCTAGGTACCAATTGAAAGCTCTTCAGGCAGCGATTTGACCTGTACATCCGAGCCACCGAAAAACAGAGTGCCTTGGATGAAACGAAGATTGCAATGCTCCTCTTCTACGCAGGTCAGCACGCCCTCGACGTCTTCAACTCACTGGTGTTCGAAGAAGGCGAAAACCAATCCAAATATGACACGGTCATCCTCAAACTGGACCAGCACTTTAAAGTTGAAGTAAATGAAAGTTTTGAAAGATACCTCTTTCAGCAACGCCTGCAAGGTAAGGAGGAGCTTTTTCAACCCTTTTTGACGCACCTCCGGATTCTAGCGCAGTCCTGCGGTTACGGCACCACCACAGAGTCCATGATCAGGGACCAGATTGTTTTTGGCGTTGCCTCTAGTGGCCTACGCCAGCAGCTTCTTAAAATAAAAAGCCTCACCTTAGCATCTGCTGTGGAAGCCTGTGTCCTCCACGAAAATGCTACCTGCCGTTTTGCCCTATTTCAGGCATCCGAGTTGGCACGGAGGGGGTCCCCAGCCGTCGAATCGGCAAGCCAAGCCGCCCACGACGTCGAACGCATCCAGGCCGTCGATTACTTCCCGACCCACGGCCCGGACGACAGCGGCCGCTTCCTGCGCTTTTCGCGGTCTCCCGCGCTGGTGCGCGCCAAAAATAACGGCCACATCGAGGGACGCACTGCGCAGGCGCGCCCACCGCAAGATCGCACTGCGCATGCGCAGTGGCGCAACGAACGCCGTGACGTCATGACGTGCGGCAATTGTGGAGCTCTACATTTAAAAGGGCAATGTCCTGCAAAAAACCGACAGTGCCTCAGATGTGGCAAGATGGGCCACTACGCTGCCCACTGTCGTTCGGCTCAACCCATGGATCCGGCACATCCCCGACAATCTCGCAGACAAGTCAGGACCGTCCAGCCCACGCATCAAGACTTCCAGTTAAGTGATGCAGATGACCAGGATGCCTTCCGCGTTTCCGTCATCGATGTCAACAAGGTCAATGCCATCAATCCAGCCGATGAGTGGTGTGCCACCCTGACGGTCAACCCGAACTCGTCACAAGCCCATTAGACTGGACTTATAATACCGTTCATATGTCTAACAAGTTGCACAATTTTACATGATAACCTGTTGTTGTTTATCGTTCCAGATATCGTCTGACTGGACAACTGTTCAAGTTTTTTTTTTCTCTCGTTCGCATTCATGTTATGTTATGGTACAACTTGGTTCATGTGACGCACCCGACATCGCCCCATGTAAATAGTTCCGTCATATGCACATGCTGTACACGACACACACACACTCTTAGATGCACTCACGACACGATCATATTTATTACCACGTAGGCACATATCTTTGTAAAAAGGGGGGATGTCATGATATTCAAACACACACATCATGATGGACACACCAACAGGCAAATCAGAGCACACAACACCACAACCAATCACACACAAGAACACCAACCACATAAAAAGCACGAGCACGACACCTGGTGGTCAGTAGGTCTGGGGACAAAGACACGGAGAAGAGCTGTTACAAAATCACAAACAGGGAATCCCCACGTGCAGAGTGTCAAGACAAAACTGTACATAGTAAGTTTAAATAAAATAGCGTTGTACCATATACAACCGTGTTGGCTCATCTGTGTGTCAGAACACCCAACACCACAGACAGCAGAAATGGATCCATTTGGAAATGTAATTGTCATCTGGGGAGAGAGAGGCGATTAAGGGATGGTGAGAAAGTGGGTGCATCGCAGAGAGAGAGACTGGTCAACAAAACATGTCTGTGCCAGCTCTCTGAGCAATTTACCAAGTGTCACTCCCCCACCTTCTCTCTGTAACCCTGTACATTCGTCCTTTTCAGATATTAACTCCCCCTGTTGCCGATATAATAATCTGTATTAGCACAAGTAGGCTTCCCTTAACACTTCAATGATTTTACTGTGGAAAGCCCCCAGTCGCCACACTCTGGCGCCTGTTCGGGTACACAGAGGGAGAATTCAGCATGTCCAAATTACCCAACAAACACGTCATTTGGGACTTGTGGGAGGAAGCCGGAGCCCCCGGAGGAAACCCAAGCAGACAGGGGGAGATCGTGCAGACTCCGCACAGACAATGACCCAAGCGGGGAATCGTACCCGGGACCCTGGCGCTGTGAAGCAACTGTGCTAACCACTGTGCGGTCGTGCCACGGTGACTGCAGACGAAGTTGATTTGCGATAAAGGTCTCTTTCTCGCAGATTAGTTTCATGGACCCGAACTTTACCCTTCCTGTGCTGAGTGGCCACGTCCCGTCCCTGCCGTTTCTCGGGCCCAGGCAGAAAGAGACCTCCGTCCCAATCAATCAGGCTCCAGTTACGATTCTAGAGGTTTTCAAATGCCGCTGTGTCTCCCGCTCATGACGTTTTCTGTCCATTGCAGACAAGGACGAGTGTGTCGCCGGCCCTTGTGGACCCTATTCAACCTGCCACAACAAGATTGGAGGGTTCCACTGCAGCTGTCAGCGTGGTTTCACCTCTGTGTCCAATCAGCTTCTCAATGGGACCAGTGTGTCCTTCTGCCAAGGTCAGTATCACTGCAAAGCTGTCCGGCTTTCTGACGCCACCCACCAGCGGTTTGCTACTTCATTTGGGGGGGGGGTGGGGTGGGGGGGCATCCAGGCTGTCAGAAGATATTAAAACATCATAGAAATCCTGATCGGAACTGGACTAGTTTTGGAGAGACTGGGAGCAGTAACAACTGGAAATTGTGATTGATACAAGTAGCACATCAGTTGACCTACAGAAGACTAACCTGTGAATTAGGAGCAGGAGGAGGCCACTGGGCCCCTCGAGCCCTGCTCCGCCATTCAATACGATCTTGACGGATCTGATTGTAACCTCAACCCTTCATCCCTGCCGACCCCCGATCACCTTTCGCCACCTCGTTAGTCAAGAATCTATTAGGTTCGGCCTTAAAAATATTCAAAGATTCTGCTTCTCCGGACTTTTGAGGAAGAGAGTTCGAGAGACTCTCCGCCCTCAGAGAGTTATAAATTCTCCTCATCGCCGTCTCAAATGGGCGACCCCTTAGTTTTAAACAGTGCCCCCCCCCCCCCCGAGTTCCAGGGTCTCCCACAAGATGAAACATCCTCTCCACATCCACCCTGTGCACCCCTCAGCATCTTAAAGGTTTTGATCAAATCGCCACTTATTCTTCCAAACTCCAGCCGATACAAACTCATCCTCTTCAACCTTTCCTCATAAGACAACCCGCCCATTCCTGGTATTTGTCTAGCGGCACAACGGCACAGTGGTCAGCACTGCCGCCTCACCCGCGCCAGGGACCCGGGTTTGATTCCGGCCTCGGTGGCTCTCTGGGTGGGGTTTGCACGTTCTCCCCGTGTCTGCGTGGGTTTCCTTTGGGTGCCACGGTTTCCTCCCACAGTCCAAAGATCGTAGAATCCCGACAGTGCAGAAGGAGGCCATTTGGCCCATCGAGTCCGCACCAGCCCTGGGAAAGAGCGTCCCACTTCAGCCCACACCTCCGCCCTATCCCTACACCCCAGTAACCCCACCTAACGTTTTGGACACTAAGGGCAATTTATCATGGCCAATCCATCTAACCTGCACATCTTTGGACTGCGGGAGGAAACCGGAGCACCCGGAGGAGACCCACGCAGACACTCGGAGGAAGTACAAACTCCACACAGACAGTCACCCGAGACCGAATTGAACCCGGGTCCCTGGCATCGTGAGGCAGCAGTGCTAACCACTGAGCCACCCTGCCGCCCCGTACAGGTTAGGTGGATTGGCCATGATAAAATTGTCACTTAATGTCCAAAGATGTGCCGGGCACGTGAGCTACAGGGCTAGGGCAGCGGAGTGGGCTGAGATAGGTTGCTCTTTCAGAGGTTGGACGCAGACTTGATGGGCCAAATGGCCTCCTTCTTGTAAGGTTTTCGGGCAATTCGGCTCTTTTGGAGAAACTCAGAGACTGTAAACTGACTTTCCAGCCAAGGGAACAGAACCAGTTTTCCCAGCAGGCTTGGCCCGCTGAGCTGAGTGGGGACATAAGCACATAAATATTTACAAACACCCCCCTAGGAGCTACAAGGAAGAAGGAGCCAGACAACAAGATAACATCAAGACACAGACAAAGGGGCACGGGAATACACAGGAGGCTTGCATGCAAGCAGGACAATGGGATGGTCATAGCCCCATGCAAATGTAAATGACCTGGCCTCCACCAGAGCAGAATCCAATCAACACCCCATCAACATAGCAGCGATCTCCGGAGCAGATGGAAGTCTTTGAAAATCTTCAAGGGAGCTCAACCTCGTTATCTCAAAAAACAGACTGGAGGCGGACCTAGGGGAGGTACTCCCATCTCGACAGCTCTGACCGGCTCAAAGGGGGCGGGACCAGCGGGAACTTTAAAACTTACCTTTTCAATGCAAAAGGGGCTGGCCGATCACAGAACAAAGCCAGGTAAAGCAATATAAAAGGGGCTGTGTTTTCAATTGGGGGCCTCTTCGTTCCTGGCTCGACCTCTGCACCCCTGACTTGACCTCTGCAGCCTGTGACCGTAAGTAACCCGCAGCAGCTTGCGAAGCTCCCTTGATTTTAATAGTGGTTGAGGCTTTGGGGAAGGGAACTTGTTTTGTGCCTTGTGATTTTGCTAAAACCTGTGTAACCGTAAGAATTTTCGTTGTGTCCGCTATATTACCTTTTGAATAGACTTAGTTGTATTAGAGCATAAGATTTTATTGTGTTTCTTCTGTTGATGATTTTGACCTGGGTTTTACAATAAATCTTGATTTGATGCTAATTGGAGTCGTTTAAATTCTTCAATCCTTCACCAGCGATCTCTGACCAAGTCATTGTTAAAAATACTCCTCACCTTAATTCCGGGTTCAAGAATCGAGGGTCATCTTGAGCGGTTCACTCAGGACAGACTGCTGGTTAGGAAATAAACAGCAGTGTCCTATTCTCTCTCTTGGGAAGGCTACTCTAGTGGAGTAGGAACCGGGTGGGGGTTGTACCACCGGCAAGAGAGAGAATCACCTGGGTATTGGTAGGGGTCTGGAGATCTGTGTGATATAAGTCTCAGGCTGTCGGTTAGGAATAAACAGCAGGCTTGAATCAGTGCTCTCTTCAGTGGAAGTGTCCCAGTGCGACATCCCCTGGCCTCTGAAGTTTCAGTGCCAGCTGAAGAGAGACACACACAGATATTCAAACCCCAGATATCGGCCCAGTAGTGGAGTAGCGAAGACGGCACCCTCTACAATGGCGACCGGGGCAGGAGCCCGGTGGTTTGGAGTATGTGACTTGGCAGAGGGGGTGAGGGAACGAAGCAAAATGGAGGAGAGAATATCCTCATATTTGTGGCAAAAGGTCAACCTCACCAAACCTTGGGTCTCAGAATTGATCAATGCGGAGCAACCGGTAATGGCAGCGGCTGCATGGACAGAAAGCAAGGCGCACAAAAGGCACTTGGAGAAGGCAGTTTGGCTGGTTTGCCTGTCCGAGCAGGTAGTCAAGACAGAGGATAGGGTCGAAGAGTTAGAGCAGGAGTTGAGAGAAGTGAGGGCCAGCGCAGGGGACAGCGCTAGCGCAGCGGAACGACTGCGGGAAGAAATGGCAGAAATGAAACAGGAAAGCGAGTCTAACCGGTGTGAGAAGGACTATCTCCACTGCCAGATAGTGGAGGGTAAAGAAAAGGAACGGAGGCTCCAGGAACTCTATGCTCGGAGTACAGAGCAGTGTAGGAAGCTGGAGGGGAAGTTCCGGGACATCCAGGCAGCGTACCGAGTGGCTCGCGAGGAAGTAGGGGACTGTGCCCATGGGCCGTGCCAGGCACGAATAACGGAGTTGGAGGAGGCCTTGTCCAGGTTCAGGGGACAGATACACCTGGTAGGTCCAGGGGGGTTCCCTAGGGGCAAGGTGCTCCTCGCAGCGGATGATTCCCCAAAGGCCAAGGGGAATAGACCGCCTCCTGAGGCACCGGGATTGTGTCCGGGCCGGCAGGGGGGGATCGGACTGCACGTTCAGGGGCAAGTCCAAGGGGGGTCGGCAGGGTACCCCCAGCTGGCGGCGTGTCCGCCTGGTTTCGTATGTGGGTCACCATGGGATGGGGACAGACCGCTGCCTGGGATGCCGGTGATGGGGCCGGGTCAGCAGGTAGGGTTTAGACCGCCCGGTCAGGGGCAGGTCCAAGGGGGGTCAGTGGTGTATCCCCAGATAGCGGCGTCTCCTATATGGGTAGTTAGCCCGGGGACAGGGGGGCTACCCAACGAGGCAGGAGAGCTGGACAGTGGGGAGGAGGAGCAGGAACCCCAGGTAGGGCAGATGTGCCCTGTCAGGCAAAGAAGGTATGGTCCCCCGGCGGGGATGGCAAACAGGGGACCGGTTGAGGGCGACATTATCGTTCCTCATGGGGCATCCGCGCTCAGGGGGATGGTGGCCCACGTTCCCAGACTAACTCCAAAGGGGGATCCGTCGCTGCATTTTATGGAGGTGGAACAGGCTGCCAACATCAATGACTGCGACGAAGGGGAGCAAATAAAGATGCTCCTGATAACCCTAGATGCCCAGCTATGCAGGACAGTGACCTCTGGGAATGGGGGAAGACCTGACACCTGGGCGGCAGCACAGACTGCTGTTCTGGAGGCAATGGGTTTGAATCTGGGGAGCCCTTTCATGAGGGTGGGGGAAACCAAACAGCAACCAGGGGAATCTCCCACCATGTTCGCAGACAGACTGTGGACTGTCTATGTGGAGGCGTGTGGGGCTCCCGCGGATAGGCAGAATTTAGATGAGAGAACAGCCCACTGGCTGAAGACCCTCGTAGCTAACTGTCTCCCTCACGTTAGGGCAAAGGCCGAACACTGGTTCGACCCGCAGAGTCCGGACCTTAATGAGGCAGAGGTCCTTAGGAAACTCACCCTTGCATATCGTAATGGGGAGAGGGGTGAGGACAAGCCCCTTAAGGGTAGGGTGCATGAAATCGCGCCAGCAGCCCCTAAGAGAGAGTGGAAGCATGAGAAATACTTATGCTACGGGTGTGGGAAGGCCGGGCATTTCAAGAGGGAATGTAAAAACCCTAGCAAGGAGGAGAGGGCTCCCGCAGTAGAGAGTCAGACCCCGGCGGCAGGAGCAGCTGCCCCGGAAACCTTCGAGGTAAAGAAACTTTTAGCCTTTTTGCAGAGCCTAGCAGCTGGGTCGGGACAGGTGGCAATGGCAACGGGCCAGGGCCTGCCCGCACCCACACCACAAGAACCCGTATGACTACCCAGGGAGCAGCCTCAGGAAAAAGGGAGCGCAGGGGTAGTTCTAGCCCCAGACCCTGGTCCGGTCCAGGTGCAGGGTCCCATTCTGGAGGCTGCCCCAGCGGCTATTTGCAGTTTAAATCCCTTAAGGTGGGACCCATGCGAACGCCACATCAGTCAATTTAAATTGTTCCACCCCATAAGGACAAAAAAGAGCAAGGTGGGGGGAAGACGGGGGGTGGTAGTGGAGAAACCCCCCGTAGAATTAACGACGGTGGGGGAGGTCCCTGACTCCACGGTCACACAACCGGTGACAAGGTGCTGTCCCGAAGGGGCAGTCCCAAAGAGACCGACAGTGCTGCAAGCACCCAGCCCAGGGACAGGAACGATTCCCAAGCCCTTACCTGTGGGTCAGGTAGCCTGCCTTAGTATAGAGGCTAAGGAGGCGGAGGAAGTGGAGGTATCACCTTGGGTTTGGGAACCAGTCAGGGGACGAAGGAGCAATCGGGTCTCCAAGCCCCCGGTAAGATGGTCCCCATCACACCTCCCTGTCACCCGGTCCCGCAGTAAGGGGGCCCGAGTAGAAGGGAGCGATGAGGGATCACCGAACCCTGTTGGGAAAGGAGAGGCAAGGGGCAGCCCGAACCCCCGGGAGGGGACGGTCTGGCCCGAGCCGTTGGACCAAACAGGTGGACTGCCCCAGTTTAGCGGGGCACAGTTTTAATTTGGCCACCCGGAGACGGGTGGCATTGTATATATCATATTCCTTTTTCTTTCCCCCTGCTAGTTCTAATTAGTGTGTAGTTGTGTGTGAAGTATTTAGGATCGTGGGAACACAGAAGCGCCTGGTGCAAGGGTAAAATGATGAAGCACCAGGCACTAGGACCCTGGTGCAGCCGGGCTGTAAAACACAGAACCCCAGACAGGCTGCGGCAACTTCAAAGCAGGAGCTGCTGCTGCCACCAGATAGCGGCAGGCACTAGGACCCTGGGGAGCCGGGCTGTAAACACAGAACCCCAGACAGGCTGCGGCAACTTCAAAGCAGAAGCTGCTGCCGCCACCGGATAGCACCCATGCACTTCAAGGTAGGTAGGTCTGTAGAGGCAAGAATGTGTTTTGGTTTTACAGATGGGGCACCCGACGATGTGGAGTTTGCTGATCTTGGCGATGGTGGGACCGGGAGAACTCCGCAGAGGCGAGACAGAAGAGTCCTTCGACTGACCGGGTTAGGGTGACTGAGGGCAGGCGGGTGTGTTCAACCTGTGAGGGGGACGTTCCTTTGGGGAGACGGTGGTGGCCCAGGAAGCTGAGGCTGGACATGAGGGATCGGTCCTCGGACTGGGAACGGACTGGACAACACCTAACGGACCATCACGGGGTCACCGGGTAGGATCACCGTTTGCGGGGATAAGGGGTGGGCTTCTGACCAGGGCATTTATTTGTGTTCATGGGGATCTACCAAGGCATGTCCACAAGGGGCATTAATCACTTTTGTAAGGTGGTGGCAGAACCCAGGGAACGGGATAAATTGACCGCAGTGGGGAGGGATGTGTAACGCCCAGGGAAGGGATGACTGTAGAAGCTACCGAACTGCTGGTTCAGGTAAAGCGACCCCTGCCCACAGCCCAACCGATCGACCCTCACAACTGTCCGATCACCACCAGGGGGGAGCCTGAGAATGGTTTAGTGTTTGCCCCCACAAAGGAAATGTTGTACAGGGGGTACATTATGCTGCCGCCTCAGTTGGACTAAACCTTTCAGCTGCAGGTATCGACGATGGAGGATAAATGAAGAGCCCTCAACGGGAAGAAGCGAAGTGCAGCCAAGAAAGGAGGATCCTTGATGAAATAAACAAATGCAATTGTAAATAGTTGTATGGATTCGCGGGTCCCAGTTACTTGACTGGGATATATGTACAGGGACCCTTACGTTTGGGGTTCCGGTGAAATGTGTACTTGAGTGGGAGATATGTACAGGGACCCTTACGTTTGGGGTTCCGGTGCAATGTGTATATGTTACTGTCTGCTTGAATTAAGTATGGTCTTGTCTTTCCCTTTCATTGAAATCAGGGGTAGCCTAGATTAAGGGAACTGTCTTGGGACTTGTAGTTTCGCATGTTGTTGGGGGGGGGACCTACGGTCCACACAAAAGGAAATAATTGCCCTTCACCTGTGTCGATACGGTCCAAGCAGGTAGGGACGTATCGAAGGGGCATCTGTAAGGTTTTCGGGCAATTCGGCTCTTTTGGAGAAACTCAGAGACTGTAAACTGACTTTCCAGCCAAGGGAACAGAACCAGTTTTCCCAGCAGGCTTGGCCCGCTGAGCTGAGTGGGGACATAAGCACATAAATATTTACAAACACCCCCCTAGGAGCTACAAGGAAGAAGGAGCCAGACAACAAGATAACATCAAGACACAGACAAAGGGGCACGGGAATACACAGGAGGCTTGCATGCAAGCAGGACAATGGGATGGTCATAGCCCCATGCAAATGTAAATGACCTGGCCTCCACCAGAGCAGAATCCAATCAACACCCCATCAACATAGCAGCGATCTCCGGAGCAGATGGAAGTCTTTGAAAATCTTCAAGGGAGCTCAACCTCGTTATCTCAAAAAACAGACTGGAGGCGGACCTAGGGGAGGTACTCCCATCTCGACAGCTCTGACCGGCTCAAAGGGGGCGGGACCAGCGGGAACTTTAAAACTTACCTTTTCAATGCAAAAGGGGCTGGCCGATCACAGAACAAAGCCAGGTAAAGCAATATAAAAGGGGCTGTGTTTTCAATTGGGGGCCTCTTCGTTCCTGGCTCGACCTCTGCACCCCTGACTTGACCTCTGCAGCCTGTGACCGTAAGTAACCCGCAGCAGCTTGCGAAGCTCCCTTGATTTTAATAGTGGTTGAGGCTTTGGGGAAGGGAACTTGTTTTGTGCCTTGTGATTTTGCTAAAACCTGTGTAACCGTAAGAATTTTCGTTGTGTCCGCTATATTACCTTTTGAATAGACTTAGTTGTATTAGAGCATAAGATTTTATTGTGTTTCTTCTGTTGATGATTTTGACCTGGGTTTTACAATAAATCTTGATTTGATGCTAATTGGAGTCGTTTAAATTCTTCAATCCTTCACCAGCGATCTCTGACCAAGTCATTGTTAAAAATACTCCTCACCTTAATTCCGGGTTCAAGAATCGAGGGTCATCTTGAGCGGTTCACTCAGGACAGACTGCTGGTTAGGAAATAAACAGCAGTGTCCTATTCTCTCTCTTGGGAAGGCTACTCTAGTGGAGTAGGAACCGGGTGGGGGTTGTACCACCGGCAAGAGAGAGAATCACCTGGGTATTGGTAGGGGTCTGGAGATCTGTGTGATATAAGTCTCAGGCTGTCGGTTAGGAATAAACAGCAGGCTTGAATCAGTGCTCTCTTCAGTGGAAGTGTCCCAGTGCGACATCCCCTGGCCTCTGAAGTTTCAGTGCCAGCTGAAGAGAGACACACACAGATATTCAAACCCCAGATATCGGCCCAGTAGTGGAGTAGCGAAGACGGCACCCTCTACAATTATCTGATCTGCTTCTGATGCACTTACATCTTTCGATAAGGAGACTGGCATCAATACTCCCGATGTGACCTCACTGTCCAGAGGATCAATAATTTTCCAGTTTAGATTTTGCTTCAGATATTCCCTCAGCATTGACTCCCAGTCAATATTATAAGTGGCTCCGATAGACAAAAATAAGGAGAATCTATTCCTGACTGGTCAGCAACCAGATTGAAGGTCACTGGCAAAAGAACCAGAGATGGGTTAAGTAGAAATTTAATTTATGCAGCCATCTGCTAAGATCTGGAATGCGCTACCTGAAAGTTGTGGTCGGTGCTGCTTAAGAGGTTTAGGCCACACCCAGACATTGCCAAGAATCGGTAGAATTCAATGATCGGCACTCAATATTTATGAGCACAGACATGTAATCTTATATTCCGGAATAATCAAATCAAGTGGGGAAATGAATGCCATTAACATGATATTGCAGAAATCCCAGAACGATATTATGATTTGCGATTTCTGCAGATGCCTTTACCCTCAGAGACAAAAGTAAATTGAATGCAGACTGAACGTCAGATGACACTAAAATGGTCCATTAGGTTTGACGCCCACTCTCCACTCCTCCCTACCCTTCAAGTTTGGGTTGTGACCCATTGAGGGCTGGAGGAGAGATCCTAGCACGGTAGCACAAGTGGATAGCACTGTGGCTTCACAGCGCCAGGGTCCCAGGTTCGATTCCCCGCTGGGTCGCTGTCTGTGCGGAGTCTGCACGTTCTCCCCGTGTTGTCTGCGTGGGTTTCCTCCAGGTGCTCCGGTTTCCTCCCACAGTCCAAAGACGTGCAGGTTAGGCGGATTGGCCATGATAAATTGCCCTTAGTGTCCAAAAAGGGTAGGAGGGGTTATTGGGTTACGGGGATAGGGTGGAAGTGAGGGCTTAAGTGCGTTGGTGCAGACTCGATGGACCGAATGGCCCCCTTCTGCAATGTATGTTCTTTGTATCTATGTAAATATCAGACAGCCGGAATGTTAGCTTCAGGCTAACATGATCAGTTGGATTTATTTGCAAAGTAATTATACAGAAGTGACTTTTGAAGATTACCCACGAGTCACAGCGCAGGGAGACGTTTCATTTCCAATCCGAATCATTATTTAGCCTCCTTGCCTGGGTTTCCTATTTAAGGGTTACTTTTTGGCCAGCGTGAGCTCAGTTGATTGAGATGCTCCGCTCATTTCCTGGAGGGCACACCTCTGCCAAACAGAATTGACTGTTACGGGTGTGGACCAGGTCCCAATCCCCAGTTTGAAAGGCCACTGCTCCACCACTTACCCCAAGCTCGTCATTTTTATTTTGCAGATACCAACGAGTGTGGCTCGAGTCCATGTGGGCCCACTGCATTCTGTCACAACACTGAAGGGAGTTTTTACTGTACTTGCGGCAAAGGATTTTATTCAGTTTCCGGAAATTATATGTTCACTGGTGAAACCGAGTCCCTCTGTAGAGGTGAATACCTTGACTGTTTGTTCTTTAGTGATATTTTGCTCTTCATTGCTCGCTCCTTGCTCTATATCTGTGCCCATAATATTTTTCCTGTTCATCCCAGCCCTCAACAAACACATCTTCTCAATGAAACGGAACGCACGCTCCTTTCACAGATCTGAGTCGTAGCCTGCAGCTTATTTACTGCTCCTTCCTCGGTAATATCATGACACATCCCCTCTCCTGGAGTACCCTTCCACCCCATCGAAGTTGATGGAATCAACCTGCTCTTGAAGCCAACCCTCAAATCCTTCTTTTGCCTCCAGCTATTGGCTCAGCTCTAGCCCCGCCTTCTGTGAACCAAACTTCCCACCGGAATGAATTTCGATTGGTGTTCATCTGTCCCTCCACTCCCTGTTCACATCCGTCCAATCCGGAACCTTCTACCTCGCCCCCAGCCCCATGACTGCAACAGCCAAAGTTACCTCCCCACCCCATTTGGTCTGACTGTTTACAGTTCATCAGCCTTCCTCATCTTTCCCAGTCTGTCTGAGGTTTATTGACACTGGCAACTATGCTCTCCTGAGCGTTAGTTTCAACTCCATGAATTCCATCCACCTCCTTGTCAGCTCAGTGAAGGACGATCAATTTGACTGGAGACAAAGTTGAATCCAAACTTCGCAGCACGGTAGCATTGTGGATAGCACAATTGCTTCACAGCTCCAGGGTCCTAGGTTCGATTCCGGCTTGGGTCACTGTCTGTGCGGAGTCTGCACATTCTCCCCGTGTGTGCGTGGGTTTCCTCTGGGTGCTCCGGTTTCCTCCCACAGTCCAAAGATGTGCAGGTTAGGTGGATTGGCCATGATAAAATTGCCCTTAGTGTCCAAAATTGCCCTTAGTGTTGGGTGGAGTTACTGGGTTATGGGGATAGGGTGGAGGTGTTGACCTTGGGTACGGTGCTCTTTCCAAGAGCCGGTGCAGACTCGATGGGCCGAATGGCCCCCTTCTGCACTGTAAATTCTATGATCTATGAAACTGAGGCTTTATTAGTATCAGATGTGTGGCCTCCCACAGCAGCTGGCAAAATAGCTGCGAGCTGGAGGCCACGCATATTTATAACCCGCCTCCTGGGCGGAGCTAGCATGCAGGGGCCACAGGTGAACCTGTAGTGCAGGTTCTACCGTACAACCCCTAATATCAGAACACAGTGGTTTACCACACTCAGTTGGCTGGTTCTTGATGCGGAGCGAGGCCAACAGAGTGGGTTCAGTTCCCATACCGAGTGATGTGACTCAAGAAGGCCCCCCCCTTCTCAATCTCGTCCCTCGGATGACGTCTGGCGACCTTCAGGTTAAATCACCACCAGACAGCTCCCCTCCCGCCCCTCAAAGGGGAAATCTGGTACCATGGCAACTTAACTTACTCACTACTATTACCTTGCTCCATCCTCAAAGGAGGCAGGGCCGCTCCTGCTAGGATCTCTCCTCCAGCCCTCGATGGAGCACAACCCAAACTTTCATCTTTTCATAATTCTCATCTGCACACTTGCCTCTCAGAAAATTAGCGTGGTTAAACTTCACAATGCTTGTTGTTTATGTTCAGTTTTACCTTGTCTATCAATGCACTCAGGTGTAAAACTTCTGATTAATTGTCAAATTGCTGCAACCTGTCCCATGAGGGAAGATTGGACATGTTGTGTTCTGCTTCTTCATGTGGTATAAGCTGCTTCCTTGATGTACACTCTGACAAAGGAAGGTTCAGACTTGGAGATGGGTTTAACACATTTATTGAACAGTTAACAATTCTCCTCCATGAGTTCGACTCTCCTGCTAATCTTGCTGTAGTAACTCAATCTAACTAACCAGTCTGCTCTAATCCATGCGGTGGGTGTGATGCTTCCTGATCTGCCCCTGTCTCTCTGACTGTCGCCTATGGAAAGAGAAAGAGCATGTGTGCCCTGTCCTTTTATATGGGTAGCCCCCTTGTGGTAGTGTCACCTCTGGGTGTCTTGACTGCCCAT
Source organism: Scyliorhinus torazame (assembly GCF_047496885.1). Taxonomy (NCBI): domain Eukaryota; kingdom Metazoa; phylum Chordata; class Chondrichthyes; order Carcharhiniformes; family Scyliorhinidae; genus Scyliorhinus; species Scyliorhinus torazame. The sequence goes on along the minus strand of NC_092733.1, from coordinate 25,489,262 downwards.
TGGTCGTGTCCTATCTTACTGACCTATTGGTTGAGTGTCTGTGTGTCGTGATGTCTCTGATGCTCCCTCTAATGTTTATTTAGTCTTAACCCCTTGTGTATTTACAGTGATGCATATCACCACAGGACAGACTGGGCTTGTTCCCACTGGAGTTTAGAAGAGTAAGGGGTGATAAATTGGAGTGTGTAAGATGCTGGGTTCGAGTCAACTAATTGGGAACAGAGTCGTTAGCGAGCAGGTTTTGGCAATGTGTTTCCAGACCCTCGCAGTGTGAGAAAACACATGGCTATAAAACGCGGCTCGCAATGTATAAATGGGCCTCAGTGGGGAACGCACGGCTGAGGCCGCACCTTGCCCCGTTTTGTACAGTGTGGAGCTCCGTTTCGCGGAACTCTCCATTGTAGCGAGAGATTGGGACGCCATTTTAAAATGGCGTCCCAATCTCCAAGGGCCAAAGTGACCCCTGAACCCCCAGCCCCAACGCACTATGGGAGGGTCCCTGCATCCCCCAACACCCACGCAGGGCACCGCTGCCTGATCATGCACATGCACAAAACATGCCAGCTTTGTATCTTGGCAGTGCCAACCTGGCACCCTAGCAGTGCCCATGCCAGCTGGCAAAGCCACCTGGGCACCTTGGCAGTGCCAATATGACATCCCAGCAGTGCCCATGCCAGCTGGAAATGCCACGTGGGCACCTTGGCACTGCCAAGCTGGCACCTAGGTGGCACTGCCAGGGTGCCAAGCCAGCACCAGACTCCACGCAGACTGCCGCCCAAGGCTGGAATCGAACCCGAGCCCCTGGCGATGTGAGACAGCAGTGCTGACCATTATTAACCATTGTGCTGCCGTGCCGCTGTACGAAATGCTGCCACTTCTCCATTCTCCATAGTACAGCCCTCAATCACCCCAGTTCTTCTCCTGTAACTCAGTTGCTGCTCCATGGGCTAGTGTCCGCCAATGTTCCAACCTACTCTCTCTCTTCATGAACTGTTCCTCCCCAACAAGGTTTCCAGAATCAATTGAAAAGCATCTTTTTGTCGACAACTGTTGGCTCATGCCAATCGCACCTTCTCCAAAAGTTATTTATTCTTTAACATGGGTGTCGCTGGCAAGGAGACAGCTTTTGTTTCCCAACCCTAATTGCCCTTGAACCGAGTTGCTTGCTTGACCATTTCAGGGTTAACCACATTGCTGGGAGTCTGGACTCGCGAATAGGCCAGACCAGACAAGGATTTACTTTCCTAAAGGTCCAGACTTTTAAACAACAATTGGCAGTTTCACCACCGCCATTCATCAGCTAGCCGTGAGGCTGGCTTTCAATTCCACCAGCTTCCCAGGTGGGATTTGAACCTATGTCCCCAGCACAGCAACCTGGCAATCTGGATTACTCGTCCACCTTGTCCCCATCTCTCCAAAGTCCGGGATTAATCACTGTCACCTAACTCGCTCCTCCCACATTCCCTATTCCAATCCATTCAATCTGGTTTAGGCCCCAATCCCAACATCGAGAAGGCCCAAGAAAAGCAGTACAACCTCTGCGTTAGCCTCTCCTCCTGAGCTTTTAATTCTTGGCTCCTTTCTACTTCTTACCTGCACATTTGTCGAACAGCAGCACGGTTCGCAACCATGGGGTTAGTCTTCGTGTCCAACCCTATCAGCCCTTCGTCACCATGAGTTATATATCAATGATTGTGCTAGCTAATTAATCTCCAAACGTAACTGCTGCTCAACATCAGCAAGGGCACTGAGGCAGAGCTTGACATTTTACATTTCCCATTTATTATTTCCATTGACTCTAGTGGAATTGTAAATTTCGAGAGATGTAACGTTGGCTACATCTACATTGACGTCTAAATGCCAGAGTATAAAAGACAGCAAAGAATGACCAAAGAAATAAGGCGGGAGAACTTAGAGAAGTTAAAAACAGACAGTAAGAGATTCCACAGCTAATTAAAGTGGAAAAGAGTGACTAAAACGCGTGTAGGGGGTCTTGTGACGCAGTGGGTTAGCGTCCCTGCTTCTGAGCTAGAAACCTTCGGGTACGAGTCCCCACCCCAGGACTTGACGGTCAAGGAAGGTCAACACGTTTGGAACCCGGTCAAACAGGTCACCCTGCAAATCCTTCCAATGGCTGGCGGTGAGAGCGGGAGAGGCTCCTGGTCAGCCACACTTGGTGTAGAGTGGCGTACCTCAAGCTATCAACCACCGGCGACAGGCGAGCAACCTGTTCCAGAAATTAGCAGCTATGGAAACAGACAAAAGCCTGCCCGAGTGGCCACATGGTGCGGGAGGAGAATTGGAATGGGAATGTGAGTGTGGGTCATCTGGAGATTGAGTTTGCGGAATTAATAATGGAGAATAAGAAAATGGCACATGCATTGAATAGATAATTTGGGTCTCCCTTTACTGTAGAAGACACAAAAAACATCCCAGAAATACTTATAAATGAAAGGAAGAGAAGAACGTAAGACAGTTACAATCTCCAGGGAAAGGGTAATGAAGAAATTATTAGAACTAAAAGCTGACAAGTCCCCAGATCCAGATGGACTTTTCTTACAAGAAAAATCTGCCGAGATAGTTAATGCACTGGTTTTAATTTCCAAATTTCCCTCGATTCTGGAAAGATTCCCATCAGATTGGAAAACAGGGAATGTAACTCCTCGATCCAAAAAAGGAAGGAGATAGCCAGTTATCCCAACCTCTAGTCAAAGGGAAAATGCTAGAATCCCTGATTTAAGGAGGTTACAGCAGAACATTTGGAAAATCTCAATGCGATCTGGCAGATTCAGAATGGTTTTGTGAAGGGGAAACATGACTGAGGAAATAGCATGCGATGTGGATAAAGGGGAACCTGCGGATGTGGTGTAATAGGATTTCAAAAAGGCATTGGATTAAGGTGCTACTTCCGAAGATACTGCAGGAAATAAGAGCTCATGGAGCAAGTGCTCTTGCCCAAACAAAACTTGAATTTACGCACCTCATTTTCAGATTGCTTGAGATGTGGTTATGCTTCCAACCCCCATCATCTTGAACAGCTCGACCAATTTCTCAATCTTTACGATCCGTTCAATAATTCACACGGTCTTATTCATACCACTTCCTCCTCCAGCCTCAACCTTTCCAAAGCTTTTCTTCTCCTTCTCTCTGGCTTCACCTCATACAAACTCCAGCCGCTCGCTGTGTTGCAAAAACCCTCTCATCTATTTCCCCCCGTCCGGAAGACTTGTACCAATTATCACCGACTTCAAGATCTCCTTCTGCATCCACGGGCCACTTCATTCCATTCTAACACTGTAACCTTCTCCAGCCCTGTGTCCCTGCTCTTCCATCTTTAGACGACTAAGCATTTTGACCTACCTCCAGCTCCACTGCCGATGAAGGGGCCTTTCCCCCACTCTGAAACACTTCCTAAACCACATTGCGTCTTTCTCCACATTCAAAAGGTCTACTTGAACCATGCCCTACACCTGTCCGCTCTTGGCACTGTTAAATGTCACATTTGGGAGTGCTACATTCAGGCTAAAATGATACGGGAACATGGGAACAAAGGCACAGGAGTAGGCCATTCAGCCCATTGACTCTGCTCCACCGTTCAATGAGACCGTGGATGGTCAGACATTTCAATTACCTTTACCCACACTTTATCCCAAATCCTTTACATTATTGTTAATCAGAAATCTATCTCTGCTTTGAACTTACTCAATGACGGAGCCTCCCTGGGCGGCAATGTAGCACAGAGGTTAGCATTGCTGCCTCACAGCGCCAGGGATCTGCGTTCAATTCTGGCCTTGGGTGACTGTCTGTGTGGAGTTTGCACGTCCTCCCCGTGTCTGCGTGGGTTTCCTCCAAGTGCTCTGGTTACCTCCCACAGTCCAAAGATGTGCAGGTTAGGTGGATTGGCCATGATAAATTGCCCCTTAGTGTCCAAAGGTGGACAAAGATGTGTAGGTTAGTGTTATAACCTGCCTGCTTACCATTGTCTGGGGACTAATGACAATCCCACAATCCTGTGGGAGTATGAGCTTCCCCAATGGGGGGGGGGGGGGGGGGGGCAGAGAAACCATTAGTAAACTCCATATATAAATAAAGCTGGCCAGTTTGGAACCAGCAGGAAGGAGTGTGCAGCAAGGGAAGTTGCTGCTGTTATATATAAATGTTATTGTAAATAAATGTTATTACTTTGTATCCTTAAAACTCGTGCTGGATTCTTCGTGGCCCTTACAAAAGTTAGGTGGAGTTACAGCGTTATTGGGACAGGTCAGGAAGTGGGCCTAGGTAGGGTCGGGGTGCAGACCCAATAGACCAAATGGGCTCCTTCTGCACTGGAGGGATTCTGTGGATATAATCCTCTGGGGTAGTGAATTCCAAAGATTCACAACTTAAATTTATGTACAAAGTAATTAGCCAGAAGCACCATCTAAAGATGAGAGATGTGTAATTTTTAATTTTAAGACTCTCCCCATCCTTTAGTTTTTCAGTGCAACTTTGCATCTTTGAAGGTCAACTTCACGCGGGGTTGTTTAGACAGCACTAAACCTCATTTTGTGCAAGGGATTTGTTTCTACAGCGCCGGTAGTTGCTCACACCTGAGGGCCGGGTTTGAAACCAGCTCCAAATACTGAACACAATGAACTCTGATACTTATCAATCTTCTTACATTGCAGATGTCGATGAATGTCTCTCAAACCCATGTGGGTCTAATTCAATCTGTGACAACACAAAAGGGAGTTTTTACTGTTCCTGCGAGCGAGGGTTTTACTCAGAATCTGGAGATCATCAATTTGCTGGTCCTGCTGAGTCGTACTGCAAAGGTGAATACAATTACGCATTGGACATTGGTCTTGAGCAATAGTTAACGTCAACAGTGCATTCTTCATTGCTCAGTTTCTGCTTTACCAGTGGTCGCAATATGCAACAGATTCTCCTTGGTCCACCCTTCGACAAGGCATTTTCCCGATGAGACTCAATGTTTGTTCCCTTCACTCATTGCCTGCGGTTCAATGGCTGCTCCTGGCCTCAATGCTCACCAAGTCCATTCTCCTCAAGCACAGTTCCTCCCAGTCAGATTGACTTTCCCCTTAAAAGAACCTACCTGTCCCTCTGTTGGCTCAAACTATTGGCTCGCATCTCCAGTCTCGCCTTCCCTCAGAGTCTAGAATGAATTACTCTGTCCCAATTCAGTGAGCATCACTCCCAGCGCTCTCCATTTGCGTTTGTCCTTAGAAACATAGAAAATCGGAGCAGGAGGAGGCCATTCGGCCCGTCGAGCCCGCTCCGCCATTCGTTACGATCATGGCTGATCACCCAGCTCAATATCCTAATCCCTAAGAGGGACACTCTGGGGCAATTTAGCACGGCCAATCCACCTAACTTGCAAATCTGTTGGACTGTGGGAGGAAACTGGAGCACCCGGAGGAAGCCCACGCACACACGGGGAGAAAGTGCAAAACCACAAAGACAGTCACCTGAGGCCGGGATCGAACCCAGGTCCCTGGCGCTGTGTGGCAGCAGTGCTAGCCACTGTGCACCCATGCCGCCATGTTCCCATGTGTCTGCTCCCCTTGTCCTTCTAGAACAAAGAAAGAACAAAGAAAAATTACAGCACAGGAACAGGCCCTTCGGCCCTCCAAGCCTGCGCCGATCCAGATCCTCTACTTAAAACTGTTGTCTATTTTCTAAGGATCTGTATCCCTCTGCTCCCTGCCCATTCATTTATCTTTTTAGATACCTCTTAAATGATGCTATCGTGCCCGCCTCTACCACCTCCGCCGGCAATGTGTTCCAGGCACCCACCACCCTCTGCGTAAAGAACTTTCCACGCACATCTCCCTTAAACCTTTCCCCTCACACCTTGAACTCATGACCCCCTAGTAATTGAGTCTCCCACTCTGGGAAAAAGCTTCTTGCTATCCACCCTGTCTATACCTCTCATGATTTTGTAGACCTCAATGAGGTCCCCCTCAATCTCCGTCTTTCTAATGAAAATGATCCTAATCTATTCAACCTCTCTTCATAGTTAGCGCCTTCCATACCAGGCAACATCCTGGTGAACCTCCTCTGCACCTTCTCCAAAGCATCTACATCATTTTGGTAATGTGGCGACCAGAACTGTACGCAGTATTCCAAATGTGGCCGAACCAAAGTCTTAGACAACTGTAACATGACCTGCCAACTCTTGTACTCAATACCCCTTCCGATGAAGGAAAGCATGCCGTATGCCTTCTTGACCACTCTATCGACCTGCGCAGTCACCTTCAGGGTACAATAGACCTGAACACCCAGATCTCTCTGTACATCAATTTTCCCCAGGGCTTTTTCATTGACCGTACAGTTCGCTCTTGAATTGGATCTTCCAAAATGCATCACCTCGCATTTGCCCGGATTGAACTCCATCTGCCATTTCTCCGCCCAACTCTCCAATCTATCTATATTCTGCTGTATTCTCTGACAGTCCCCTTCACTATCTGCTACTCCACCAATCTTAGTGTCATCTTCAAACTTGTTAATCAGACCACCTATACCTTCCTCCAGATCATTTATGTATATCACAAACAATAGTGGTCCCAGCACGGATCCCTGTGGAACACCACTGGTCACAGTTCTCCATTTTGAGAAACTCCCTTCCACTACTACTCTCTGTCTCCTGTTGCCCAGCCAGTTCTTTATCCATCTAGCTAGGACACCCTGGACCCCACGAGACTTCACTTTCTCCATCAGCCTACCATGGGGAACCTTATCAAATGCCTTACTGAAGTCCATGTATATGACATCTACAGCCCTTCCCTCGTCAATCAGCTTTGTCACTTCCTCATAGAATTCTATTATGTTGGTAAGACATTACCTTCCCTGCACAAAACCATGTTGCCTATCACTGATAAGCCCATTTTCTTCCATATGGGAATAGATCCTATCCCTCTAGATGGTCATGGCCTTGGGTTTAAAAGGTGCTTTCTATGGAGACTTGGTGAGTCTCTGCAGTGCATCTTGTAGAGGGTACACACGGCTGCTACTCTGCGTCGGTGGTGGAGGGAGTGAATGTTTGTGGACGGGGTGCCAATCAAGCAGGGCTGCTTTGTCCCGGATGGTGTTGAGCTTCTTGAGTGTTGTTGGAGCTGCACTCATCCAGGCAAATAGAGAGTATTCCATCACACTCCTGACTTGTGCCTTGTAGATTATGTGGATATGTGGAGTCAGGAGGCATGTTATTTACTTCAGGATCCTTAGCCTTTGACCTACAAAGAACAAAGAAATGTACAGCACAGGAACAGGCCCTTCGGCCCTCCAAGCCCGTGCCGACCATGCTTGCCGACTAAACTACAATCTTCTACACTTCCTGGGTCCGTATCCCTCTATTCCCATCCTATTCATGTATTTGTCAAGACGCCCCTTAAATGTCACTATCGTCCCTGCTTCCACCACCTCCTCCGGCAGCGAGTTCCAGGCACCCACTACCATTTGTGTAAAAAACTTGCCTCGTACTCCAAACCTTGCCCCTTGTGGTGGTATGTATTCGGGGTCATGTGGGACCTGTGAAGCCGAGATGCTATTGGCTGACAGATCCCAGGTCCTGGTTGGATCTGCTGACTTCTGGCTCCGCCCTGAAGGCGGAGTATAAGAACCCGAGCTTCTCCCCGCAGCTTCATTCTGTTGCTGAGTTGCTGGGGACAAGCATCGCTTAATAAAGCCTGGATCGACTTCATCATTTCTCGTCTCTCGTAAGTCATTGTGCACTACAATTTATTAAGCAAGCTTAAAAGACTATGGAGCTCCGGATCGCCCCGGAATGCCTGCGGATCAGCCCCCACGCAGTGAACTCGGCAGCAGTATTCAAACACTGGCTAGCATGCTTCGAAGGCTCCCTCCGAACGGCCCCCGGCCGGATCACGGAAGAACAGAAAATGCAGGTCCTGCATTCGAGGGTAAGCCCGGAAATTTACCCTCTCATAGAAGACGCAGAGGATTTCCCGACGGCGCTCACATTGCTGAAGAGCATCTACGTTCGGCCCGTTAACCAGGTCTACGCGCGCCACCAACTCGCGACGAGACGGCAAAGTCCCGGAGAATCGCTCGAGGAATTCTACGCCGCACTGCTAATTTTGGGACGAGGCTGCAGCTGCCCGCCGGTGAACACGATCGAACACACGGACCTGCTAATTCGTGATGCATTTGTGGCAGGTATGAACTCTCCCCAAATCCGCCAAAGACTTTTGGAAAGAGAGTCGCTAGGACTCTCAGAGGCACGGGCCCTTGCAGCCTCCCTTGATGTGGCCTCGCAAAACGCCCGTGCCTACGGCCCCGACCGCGCAGCAGCCCCTTGGGCTCCGTGGACCCCCGTCGCGACAAACCCCCCCTCCCCCTCGCAAGCTTGCGCGGTTAAAGCGCCAGACCATCCCGGGGGGGCCCGCTGCTATTTCTGCGGACAACCGAAACACCCCCGGCAGCGCTGCCCGGCCCGCGCAGCTATTTGCAAAAGCTGCGGCAAAAAGGGCCATTACGCGGCATGCTGCCGGCCCCAGGGGGTCGCCGCAATCCCCGGAGAAGTACGAGCCCAGCACATCCCAAACACCCTCCAACCCCCCCAGCGCCCCATGTGTGACCCGCGGGTGCCGCCATTTTGGGTCCCGGGCACCATGAGGGGAGAATGGGTGCCGCCATCTTGTGACCCCCCCAGCCACGTGCGATTCATGGGGGCGGCCATTTTGTCCACCCCCGACCACGTGCGATCCATGGGGGCGGCCATTTTGTCCACCCCCGGCCGCTTGCGATTCATGGACGCCACCATCTCGGTTGACAACAAAGGACCCCAGCATCGACGGCTCCACGGGGTCCGAAGAAGACGCCGCGACATGACTACCACGACTGGCTTCGGTGACACTGGATCAATCGCGGCCCCGGACGCTCCAGACGACGACAACAACGGTGCTGGTCAACGGATACGAGACGCCATGCCTGATCGACTCCGGGAGCCTGAAAGTTTTATTCACCCAGACACGGTAAGACGCTGTTTTCTGACCATCCAGCCAAGCACGCAAAAGATTTCCCTAGCTGCAGGATCCCATTCCGTAGAGATCAAAGGGTTCCTCCATTAGATACAATACCGTGCACTCTGTCCACTATTAGATACAATACAGTCGATTAATAAAAGGAACATGGATCCTTGAAAAGGGCCAGTGAAATCCGCATGCAAGCGTGCCCAAGGCCGCCCTGGCCATTCCCAGTGATGTAGGGGCGCGGCCGGCGGAAGCTTCTGATGCCCATGACAAATGGAGCAGTTTTGGGCCACCTTCTCAATGTCAGCGTCGAGGCCTGGCCCACCAAACATAACTCCGGGCCAACATTTTAATTTTGGTCACACCTGGATGCCCATTGTGCAAGTCTCTTAGTGTCAGCTCCTGTCCTTTTTCCGGGACAATCACACGCGTCCCCCACAAGAGGATGCCGTCTTCCACGCTGAATTCTGACAGCTTGGAGGAAAATGCCCGCAAATCGCCTGGGAGCTGTCTATGCTGCCCACCATACAGGACTATGTGTCGAACCTTTGACAGGATTGGCTCCGTCTGGGTCCACTCACGGATCTGTGATGCTGTGACAGGCAAGGTGTCCATAAAATTTAGGGTTGCAACCACCTCACCGGTCGTGGGGGTCGACATGGGGCCGGTCGATAAAGTCAATCGGCTCAGTGAGTCGGCATTCGCTATTTGCGTTCCTGGTTTGTGCTCCAGAGAATACTCGTATGCAGCAAGCAACAAAGCCCAGCGCTGGATCCGTGCGGAAGCAATGGGCGGTATTGGCTTATCCTCTCTGAAAAGTCCCAGCAGAGGCTTATGATCAGTCACGATAGTGGAAACGTTTCACCGCAAAGACCACTGCCAGGCCCTCCTTCTCGATCTGCGCGTACTTTTTCTCCGCTGCAGTCAATGTGCGGGAGGCGAAAGCTATCGGCCGCTCGGCCCCGTTCTCCATCTTGTGGGACAGGATGGCCCCAATACCATACGGGGATGCATCACATGTGACGAGCAAAGGCTTTCCAGGATCATAGTGGGTTAGTAACCCAGACCTAGTTTTACCCGCCGGAAAGCGGTTTCTTGCGGTTGACCCCAAACCCAGGTGTGATTTTCGTTTAGCAGAAGGTGCAAGGGGGCCAGCGTAGTTGCCAGATTGGGGAGGAACTTCCCGTAATAGTTTACGAGGCCGAGAAATGAACGAAGATGCGAAGTGTCAGTCGGGGCGGGGGCCTGTTTGCACATTCTCTGCGACGGGGTGCAAACCTTTGGGGTCCACCCGATAACCCAGGTAGACTACTTCCTTCGCCTGAAAGACGCACTTTGTACGACGTAAACGGACTCCAGCCTCCGAACAGCATCTAAGGAGAGCCTCCAGATTTTCCAAATGTTCCTGCTCCGACGTCCCTGTGATCAAAACGTCATCTAAGTAGACAGCAACACGTGGTAAACCTCTCAAAATGCCCTCCATAACCTGTTGAAAAATAGCGCAGGCAGAGGATACTCTAAAGGGCAACCGTGTATATTCATACAGGCCCCGGTGTGTATTAATCGTTACATATGGTCAGGAGGCAGGGTCCAGCTCCAACTGTAGGTAGGCGTGACTCATATCTAATTTTGTGAATGCGAGTCCACCTGCAAGCTTTGCGTAGAGATCCTCTATGCGAGGCATTGGATATCGGTCGAGTCGGGAAGCCGTATTCACTGTAAGTTTATAGTCGCCGTACAAGCGAACTGTGGCATCTGGCTTCATTACAGGTACAATTGGTGCTGCCCAGTCAGCGAAACGGACGGGCCTGATAATACCCAAAGTTTCCAAACAAGCGAGCTCCCCTTCCACCTTCTCGAGCAAGGCGTAAGACACTGGGCGCGCCCGGAAATAGCGCGGCGTGGCTCCTGGTTCGACTTGGATATGGGCTATGGCCCCTTTTATTTTCCCCAAACCGGGCAGGAATACATCTGGGTATCGTCCTAGCACCTCAGTCAACCCTCCAGAAACTGTTTAGAGGATGTGCTGCCACTGCAACCGCAAATGGCGCAACCAGTCCCGACCCAACAGGCTGGGCCCATGGCCGCGCACCACGATAAGTGGGAAACGCCCCTCCTAGCGTCCATAAACAACAGGGGTCATCGTAGTTCCTGCAATGTCCAATGGTTCCCCCGTGTAGGTGGCCAACCTGGCCTGTGTGTCGGTTGATGTAAGGGTCTGTATACCCTGCTTGATGCGGTTGAATGTCCTCTGGGCGATCACGGAGACCGCTGCGCCAGTATCCAACTCCATCTCAAGCGGGTGACCATTGACCTGTACTGTCACCTTAATGGGGGCCACACGAGGAGCTGCCACACAATGCAGCTGCAGGCAGTCGTCCTCCGTCTCCACGTCCTCAGGAGTAGTCGCCGCAGGTTCATCCACATGGAATGTACAGCCCCTGGGCTGGTCCCAGTTTCGGTTGGAACAACGGTGCCTCTGGTGCCCCCAGGACCGGCGTCCGCGACGGGGTAAGCGCCTACAAGTCTGACACGGACATAGCTCCTCATCCATTGGTTCTGGAGAAGGCTCCCTTAGGGGAGGAATGTCCGACGGCCACTGGCGTCGACCCGGACGTCGCCTCGCCCAAGGTACCGCAGGAGTGCGGGGGGACGTTTTCGGACGGAAGGGGTTGCGCCCCAAGGCATGCACTTCCATTCCCTGTAGCTCCTGTACTCCTCGCTCTGCGCTCTCTCGGGACAAGACTATTTGAATGGCCTGTTGAAAAGTCAATGTTGGCTGAGCTAACAACTTTCTCTGGGTGGCCGCATTGTTAATATCGCAAACCAAACGGTCGCGTAACATTTCTGACAAGGTCTCACCATAGTCACAGTACTCCGCAATTCTGCGTAGCCTGGATAGAAAGTCGGCAAGGGATTCTCCTGGGGTTCTTTCAGCGGTATTAAACCGGTAACGCTGGACTATCGTGGACGGGGTTGGGTTAAAATGCTGCCCCACTGTATTCACAAGCTCATCAAACGTTTTGGTGTCCTGCGCAGCTGGGTACGTAAGGCTCCTAATCACTCCAAACGTATGCGGGCCGCAGGCGGTGAGCAATATGACCACCTGGCGCTCGTTTTCGGTGATATTGTTTTCCCGGAAATAGTAACGCATCCGTTGTGTGTACTGGTTCCAGCTTTTCAGCGCAGCATCAAAAACATCCAAACGTCCGTACAGAGGCATGGTATAATAGAAAACAACTTCCAACCTGTATCCAACAAAAATCCAGGGAGGTGGCTTCAGCAGTGTAGACAGCTATTCACTTTAACCCTCATCGCTAGTTTTGTGAGGGCCACGAAGAATCCAGCACGAGTTTCAAGGATACAAAGAAATAACATTTATTTACAATAACATATATATATACAACAGCAGCAGCCTCACTTGCTGCCTACCTCCTCCTGCTGGTTCCAAACTGGCCAGCTTTATTTATACAGGGAGTCTGCTAATGATTTCACCGCCCCCCCACCCCCCCCCCCCTCATTGGGGAAGCTCATACTCCCACAGGATTGTGGGATTGTCATTAGTCCCCAGCCAATGGTAAGCAGGCAGGTTATAACAGATACATTATGGTGCACTCTGTCCTCTATTGGATACAATACGGTGCACTCTGCCCTACACGGGGGGAGGAGCACCTGACCTGGAGTTGAAGGTGAGACAACACATATTAGAGAAGGCTGCGACAAGGCAGCAGATGCCTTGCAGTTGTGCGTTCATGCAACAAAAACATGCTGTTTATAATGTTAGTTTCCAGGTATTGTGATAGTCATGCCGTATTATGAAAAGAAGACAGTAATCGGAAAGTAGTGCAGTTTTACTGCCTCGCACTCTTCTGTCCGTAACAATCCTCTCTCTCTGGAACTCCGAACAACCCAATGTTCTTCCATCCTTACAATACATCCCCATCCCACCCGAGGTCAACGTCCACTGTCATTGACTGTGGACGGGATCTTCTAGTCACTCCCCTGCCGCCAAGAGCAGAAATACCCACCCGAGGTCAACGCATCTTTGAGTGGTACGGCAAATTGTCCTTCGCGCCCACCATGATTCCTGTGGCGGATGGGCGGGTGGGACCGGGAAATTGACCCTCGAGCCTTCACCCATCTCGCCTCTCGCTCTGGAACACCGTCTTTAAACCCGTTCACCTTGTGACATTTTTACCCCCCCCCCCCCCCCGCTCTCCCCCCACCCCCCCCCCCCACCCCGCCCCTGCAGGAGGCCCCCACATTGTTACCGTACACCCCTCAGTGAACATTAAAGTCAGACTACCCGGGTTTTCATGCTCGCCGTGGGAGCTTGCTGTGCACAAATTAGCTGCCTCGCTTTCTACGTTACAGCGGCGACTGCACTTCAAAAGCCCTTTGTTGGCTTTAAGGCACTGGCGAGGCTGTGAAAGATGCTATACAAACACAAGTCCTTCTGTTATTTCTGAAGGGTGTCCACAGGGCCTCTTCCTGTGCTGTATTGTTCTTTCGGGTTTTGGCCAAGGATGATACCATGACCGGTACACGCTTGGAGGGCCGAAGGGCCTGGTCTTGTGCTGTATTGTTCTTTAGGGTTTTGGCCAAGGATGATACCATGACCGGTACAGGCTTGGAGGGCCGAAGGGCCTGTTCCTGTGCTGTATTGTTCCTTGTTCTCTTTGTCCTTCTTTGAGAGTTGGACATTGTAGAACTCTATACTCTCAGCGATTCGTCAACATTCAATGAAAACAAATGCAGACTTTGGAAATGAAGATTGTTCCATGGTCCTATATTTTCTTACAGATTATAATGAGTGTGAGACGACACCAACAATATGTGGACGTAACGCAAACTGTCATAACACTGAGGGGAGTTACTACTGCGAGTGCGACAAAGGATTTGCCCGATCAACCGGTGAAACCAATTTTACTGGATACAGGAGAGGATGCCGAGGTAAAAGCAGCATTTGGGGTTCAACTTGGGCCAAAGGTTTTGGGGTAATGCAACTTAACCGTGAGATTTCCTGAAACCATTTTTTCATGAGTTATTCAGCCAGGGAAAGGTTTCCCCTCTGGTCTCTTTTGTATCTCTCCCCTCTCACCTTAAACCTCTGCCCTCTAGTTCTAGACTCCCCTACCTTTGGGAAAAGATATTGACTATCTACCTTATCGATGCTCCTCATTTATTTATAGGCCTCTATAAGTTCACCCCTAAGCCTCCTACGCTCCAGGGAAACAGGTCCCAGTCTGTCCAGCCTCTCCTTACAACTCAGACCATCAAGTCCTGATAGCATCCTCGTAAATCTCTCCTGCACTCTTTCTAGCTTAGCAATATCCTTCCGATAAAAGGGTGACCAGAACTGAACACAGTATTGCATGTGTGGTCTTACCAATGAGAGAGAGAGAGAATGGAACATTCCGTACTCAGGATAACTACAATGATAGATATATACTATATGTAGGCTGAAATTTTCCAGCTCTTCCCACCAGGTGAAATCTTCCAGTTCCGCCAATGGTGCATTCCCCAGGGGAGGAGGTTGCACGCCACGCAAAATTGGTCAGACTGGAAGATTCCGCTGCCGGTGAAAGGTGGGCCACCTCCGTTGCCGGAATATATGCCATGTGGGCGCGGGCGGTGTGGTGGGGGCGCATGGAAAACCTGACCTGTATACTATTAATAAACTAGCTTAAAGCAGAGTAAGAGTACAGTCTGTCTCAGTCAGACAGATCTCATACACCTGTGAGAAGTCAGCGACCACGCTCTCAGTGTACACAAAGCAGCAGCCACAAGGCCCTGACTCAGAGGCGAGAGTGCTGCCCACCGAGACATGACTGACGCAGCTGTGGTAAAACAACCAGACCACATTCCCTCCAACAAACTCCCTTCACATGTAAAACTCTCTCGGTTGTCTGCAAAACACTTGTAGCAGCAAACGAAGGTTGCTCAAGCAGCAGGCATCCGTGCCAAGTCTCCTTTAGCTGAATAATATAATTTAATCTTCATTATTGTCACAAGTAGGCTTACATTAACACCGCAATGAAGTTACTGTGAAAAGCCCTTAGTCGCCACATTCCGGCGCCTGTTCGGGTACACGGAGGGAGAATTCAGAATGTCCAATTCACCTAACAAGCACGTCTTTCGGGACCTTTGGGATGAAACCGGAAGAAACACACTCAGACACGGGGAGGATATGCAGACTCCGCACAGACAGTGACCCAAGCCGGGGATCGAATCCGGGACCCTGGCGCTGTGAAGCCACAGTGCTGACCACTGTGCTACCGTGCCGCCCTGACTCCTGTCTGAAAAGACTGGCTAGCCGAACACGAGGGCACGTGAGAATCTGGCTCAATTTATCTGGGAGATAAGGAGAAGGACTTGCGCCGAGTCTGCAACCGGAGGACATCCCAGAGTGACTTTCAGCCAATGAAGGCCCCTTGAAAGTTTGGTCATCGATTTCATTGTAGGAAGCACACGTCTGCACCGAGCAGGATCGCGCCAACAGCACTGAGATCATGACCCAGATACCTTGGCCGGGATTCTCTGTCCTCCCAGCTGCATGTTTCCTGGCGGTGGGAATTCCCATTGAAGTCGCCCCACGTCCCTGGGAAACCCATGGGCAGGGGTACACTCCCAGAGAAAGTTCTGCCACTTGTTTCTTTTAGCACTGCAGCTTGCAGGGTAACTAGTGATCTGGACATGGGGTGGAGGATAGCGTCGGGGGATGGGGGGGGGGGGGGGGCGGGGGGGGGGGTGGAGGAGCAGGGAACTCCTCCGTTCTCCCATCGAAATTGAGTCTTTTCCGTCTCCCTGAGGCCTCAGTTTCATGACTCTTCGGCACCTCGGGCACTGCGGCACTCCCTCTGCACTGCAGTGTCAGCCATGATTTTGTGTTCCTGTTTTCGGAGTGGGGCTATGCTGTATGGTGCTAATGAATTCTTACCTGGTGGTGATGGGGTCATTTTCCCCTCCCCTGCTGGAAGCGCTCAGAAAATAAAAAATAGAGGCAAAACTCAGGCAGAACTGAATCCGCCTGAATTTGCCGCATGACGATGCCCTGAATGTGGTTCTTTGCATGGGGTAATGGAGATTAAAGTTGGTCCTGCTGGTTTATTGGGTCGTTTTAACAAGATTTTTGCAGAGTGCTTCATCATAGAATTTACAGTGGAGAAGGATGCCATTCGGCCCATCGAGTCTGCACCGGCTCTTGGAAAGAGCACCCACCCAAGGTCAACACCTCCACCCTATCACCATAACCCAGTAACCCCACCCAACACTAAGGGCAATTTTGGACACTAAGGGCAATTTATCATGGCCAATCCACCTAACCTGCACATCTTTAACCCCACCCAACACTAAGGGCAATTTAGCGTGGCCAATCCACCTAACCTGCACATCTTTGGACTGTGGGAGGAAACTGGAGCACCCGGAGGAAACCCACGCACACACGGGAGGATGTGCAGACTCCGCACAGACAGTGACCCAAGCCGGAATCGAACCTGTGCCTCTGGGGCTGTGAAGCAATTGTGCTATCCACTATGCTACCGTGCTTCTGGGGAGTTCTTGTGGTGCAGTGGGTTAGTGTCCTGGCCTCTGGTCCAGAAGCTCTGGGTTCGAGTCCCACCCCTAGATCTTAATAGCAGCACGGTAGCATTGTGGATAGCACAATTGCTTCACAGCTCCAGGGTCCCAGGTTCGATTCCGGCTTGGGTCACTGCCTGTGCGGAGTCTGCACGTTCTCCCCGTGTGTGCGTGGGTTTCCTCCGGGTGCTCCGGTTTCCTCCCACAGTCCAAAGATGTGCAGGTTCGGTGGATTGGCCATGCTAAATTGCCCTTAGTGTTGGGTGGGGTTACTGGGTTATGGGGATAGGGTGGAGGTGTTGACCTTGGGGTAGGGTGCTCTTTCTAAGAGCCGGTGCAGACTCGATGGGCCGAATGGCCTCCTTCTGCACTGTAGATTCTAGGATATGCATCTAGGGGTACGTTCGTAATGCGGCCAAACAGGTTGTGTGTGTCACAGGATCGTAGAATGCCGACAGTGCAGAAGGAGGTCACTTGACCCATCGATTCTGCACTAATCCTCGGAAAGAGCACCCGACCTAGGCCTTTGCCTACGCCCTCGTCCTTGACCCCCACATAACCTTTTGAACACTAAGGGGCAAATTAGTGTGGCCAATCCACCCAACCCACGAGGAAACCGGAGTGCCCGGAGGAAACCCACCCAGACACGGGGAGAAGGAGAAAATTCCACATAGACAGTCACCCAAGGTTGCGATCGAACCCGGTCCCTGGCGCTGCGAGGCAGCAGTGCTAACCACCGTGCCGCCATGGCGACCTTGCAAATCCTTCCAAACACGCCAATGGCTGGCGGTATGAGCGGGAGAGACTCCTGGACAGTCATGTGAGTGGAAGGACACTATGGACACTATCCATAGCTCTGAAGTACAACATCCGCGTTGCTACAGCAGCCCGAACACCCCGCGTAGACATAACACACCATGGGCATGGTGCATTTGGTGAAACTTTAAACTTTAATAACCCTGCATGTGTACATGAGCGCAGAAAACCGTAAACAGCATCAGAAATCAGAATGCGTAAAGTTTTAAGAAAATACATTTTGAACCTCTGGCCTTCAATGTGACGGCCATCGGCCATCTTTCTGCTGCACTGTTCAACCCCATTTTGCAATCGTTCATCTTCCACTGCCGCCATTGTCCGTCAGGGATGCCCTTACGGATTTTGCCGTTGGTTGCGCCCTCCATCGTCAGGGAAACCACGACGACAGGGGGGGGGGGCGGTCCCTGTCAGCAGAGCGGGAAGATTCTACCGGCGGGAACGGCCAGGGGATTTGGGCCGGTATAATGGGAGTCTCAGGGCTAAATCGGTGGCTTTGAAAGCAGACCAAGGCAGGCCAGCAGCGTGGGTTCAATTCCCGTACCAGCCTCCCCGAACAGGCGCCGGGATGTGGCGACTAGGGGCTTTTCACAGTAACTTCATTTGAAGCCTACTTGTGACAGTAAGCGATTTTCATTTCATTTCATTTCAGTTACCGTGCAGTCCGATAATGTCCACTTCTTCCTTCCAGATACTGACGAGTGTCTTCGGAACCCGTGCAGTTCGAATGCAAACTGCAGCAACACACAGGGGAGTTTTACCTGCACCTGTAACCCTGGCTTCATATCAACATCCGGGGGCACCAGACTGAATCGCAGCGATTCCTGCGTCGGTAAGACTTTTTAATTTATTTTGCCAGTTTCCATTTGTCTGTTTTCCCTCCTTCAGCTGCAAGGCTGACGGACGAGTGCAGCGCCTCACTGCTCAGACTGCCATCACGTGGACAAGATACAAAACCATAGAATCCCTGCTTGCTGAACCTTTCGGCCCATCGAGTCTGCACCGACACTCCAAAAGAACATTCTAACTCGGCCTATGACTCCCTCCGCCCTCCCTCCCTATCCCCGTAGCCCCTCTTGGACACTAAGGGGCAACTTTAGCGTGGCCAATCCACCTCAACTGCACATCTTTGGACTGTGAGAGGAAGCCCTCTGAGAGAGCACCCTACCGAGACCCTATCCCCCGTAATCCCACCTAACCCGCACGTCATTGGACTTTCCTACGTTCACGCGTTCCTGAGGTTCTCAACCCAATTCAGGCAGATGCCAAGGCCGCCTCACTCAAGGTCCTGGGAAACAAGGCAGCAGAGCAGAATCGGGTTGCTAAGCCTCCCATCTCAATTCTAACTCTGAGAGCACCCATTTCCCCGAAGGAGTTAAACGTCCCTTACCGCAGCCCAGTTTAAGCGCAAATGTTTGCAACCCCTTCCCATTCCCTGTGAGACCCGCCCGCGCACACGATGGAGAAAAGATGCATCGGAAAAACAGGAGCCACCATTTACAGGAAGCATCTCAGGGCCTCAGAATCACTCGGAATTGTTTTGGCTCAGAAGGAGGCCATTCGGCCCATTGTGTCTGCACTAGCTCTCCAAACGAGCATTGTGACTTGGTGCCCATTCCCCTGCCTTTTCCCCGCACCCCTGCACATTGTCTCCATTCAAATAATCATCCAACGCCCTCTCCACTGCCTCGATGGAACGGGCCTCCACCACACTTGCAGACAGTGCATTCCGGACCCAACCGCTCGCTGGGTGAAAAGGTTTTTTCTCACATCTCATTTGCCTCTTTTGCAAATCAGTTAAAATCTGTGCCCCGTCGTTCTCGATCTTTTTACAGTTTCGCTCTGTCTCCTCCGTCCAGTCCCCTCATGGTTTTATACACCTCCAATAAACCTCTTCTTAGCCTGCTCTCTGAGAAGATCAGTCTCAACCTCTCTGATCTCAAACATCTGCATGGGTCACATTATAGACAGTGTCGTTCAAACTATCATACTGCTGGAAACAGGAGCTGGCCAGAGCTCGCCTGCATTATTATTATTATTATTATTATTATTATTAGGTGCAGTCATGCCTGGCCAAACAAAACTATGGAACAACGGCAAGCGCCACAACAACCTGTTGTTGCAATTGTATAGGGTGTTGGTGAGACCACATCTGGAGCATTGTGTCCAGTTTTGACCCCTTTATTTGAGGAAGGATGTGGTGGCATTGGAGGCAGTTCAGAGGAGGGTCACCAGATCGATCCCGGGGATGAAAGGGTTGATTTATGAGGAGGGATTAAAACTCGCTGGAGTTCAGAAGGATGAGAGGGGATCTGATCGAGGTGTATAAAATACTAAGAGGGATCGATAACGTAAATGTGGACCAAATGTTCCCCCTTGTGGGGCAATCGAGACCGAGAGGTCACAGATATAGGTTGAGAGGCGGTAGATTTAGAACTGAGTTGAGGAGGAACTACTTCTCGCAGAGGGTGGTGGATTTGTGGAACTCGCTTCCCCGTAGTGCGGTGGGGTCTGAGTCATTAAATGGTTTCAAGGGGGAGATAGATGCATTTATGAAAACGGATTAAAGGGGTATGGGGAACAGGTGGGAGGTGAATTTGAGACCAGGAAGAGATTAGCCATGATCTGATTGAATGTCGGAGCAGGCTCGAAGAGCTGAATTGCCGACTTCTGCTCCTAATCCCCACGTTCCCATGTTACATTTAAACAGCACTTCTAATGTAATGAAATGAAATGAAAATCGCTTATTGTCACAAGTAGGCTTCAATGAAGTTACTGTGAAAAGCCCCTAGTCGCCACATTCCGGCGCCTGTTCGGGGAGGCTGGAACAGGAATTGAACCGTGCTGCTGGCCTGCCTTGGTCTGCTTTAAAAGCCAGCGATTTAGCCCAGTGTGCTAAACCAGCCCTCACTCGAAAGGATCTCACTCGAGAATTTCAAAACGAAATATACCTAAAGTATGGCACTGAGCCATAGAAGGAGATTTAGGCTGATGTTTTCCAGCCCTTTCTGCTGGTGGGAAGTTCCAGTCCCGCCAATAGCGATCCCACCCGCCCCCTCCCCCAATGCGGCGCACTCCCCAGTGGTGGAGGGTCCGGAACACGGAAAACCCCATAGGCAGTGACGGGACCCAAAGATCTCGTGGCTAGCTCCCGCCGCCGGGTGGGAGCGATAGGCCGGGCCGCAAAATCCTGCCCAATAAGTCAGGTTTGGTCAAGGCGGTAGGCCCTAGGAAGTGTCCTGAGGGAGGAAAGCGAAGTAGAGAGGCAGAGGGATGCGGAGAGGGTAGGGCCCAGGCAACCGAAGGCCCGTCCTTCAATGGTGGAGCGATTAAAATCGGCGGCGACTCAACGGGTCAGACTTGGAGGAGCGAGGCTGTCCCAGTGGGGTGTTGGGCTGGAGGAGATTACACAGAATTTCTTGGGCACCACGGTAGCATAGTGGTTAGCACAGTTGCTTCACAGCTCCAGGGTCCCAGGTGCGATTCCCGGCTCGGGTCACTGTCTGTGCGGAGACTGCACGTTCTCCCCGTGTCTGCGTGGGTTTTTAGCGTGGCCAATCCACCTAACCTGCACATCTTTGGACTGTGGGAGGAAACCGGAGCACCCGGAGGAAACCCACGCACACACGGGGAGAACGTGCAGACTCCGCACAGACAGTGACCCAAGCCGGGAATCGAACCTGGGACCTTGGAGCTGTGAAGCAAATGTGCTATCCACAATGCTACCGTGCTGCCCTTAAGGGGATAAAGGGGATAGGGTAGAAGTGTGGGGCTTAAGTGCTCTCTCCAAGGGCCAGTGCAGACTCGATGGGCTGAATGACCTCCTTCTGCACTGTCAATTCTAACCTCTATGATTAATATAGCACCCTTTGGCGGTAGCAAGCTGCGCTAAGGTACAGTGGACGGAATTTGTAGACTGTAGGCCAAGTCACAGAATCATAGAATCCCACAGTGCAGAAGGAGGCCATTCGGCCCATCAAGACTGCATCGACCC
The DNA here is from genome assembly GCF_047496885.1 of Scyliorhinus torazame. Classification (NCBI taxonomy): domain Eukaryota; kingdom Metazoa; phylum Chordata; class Chondrichthyes; order Carcharhiniformes; family Scyliorhinidae; genus Scyliorhinus; species Scyliorhinus torazame. The sequence continues at coordinate 25,467,884 of NC_092733.1, read as the reverse complement.
TCCGAAAGAACACCCTACCTAGCCCAACCCCCACCCTATCCCTGCAACCCCACCTAGGGGCAATTTAGCACAGCCAATCCACCTAACCTGCACATATTTGGTCAAAAGCTTCGTCAAGGAGGCTCTTTGCCGCCATGCATTCTTTTCAAACTCTTGACCCAACACACTCCAGAGTTTATTTCCAGAGGATCAGTCTAGCACAGATTCATGGACCCTTGACGTCTTTGTGGAATTGTGGGTTGATATTTTTTGGATCTGTGAAACTACTGCCGCCCAATGTTGAAATTTGTGCCCTGTTTTCACTGTCCCCTCACCAGAATTTGACTGCCCTTCTGATGACTATATCGAATGTCCACCCACAACTTTGGAGATGGGGTCACTGCAGGTAGGCCACCTCCCATTTTCCTTCACTTTGATGTTATTTATCTTCGCTCCGTTCCGGGGATGTAAGCCGCACTGGCAAGCCCAGTGGAGTTAACACTTTATTTTATACGCGTGATTTTCCTCAGAGCAAAGCAGAGGTGATACGAGTTTCTAAATGTGCAACAGGTTTATCTACGGTGGATCCTTCCTGTTGTTTTCCTTCTCTCCCCTTTCTTTTCTTTTTGTTGTTGCGTTTTTGATCCATGGATGATTAATGGACTTGTGACTTTAAGGCAAGCAGCCTGTATCTTTCATTCAAGCAGGAAGAATCCGGAAGGCTGTGCTGGTTTAAACAGAAGCTGCAGACTGGATGGCATCAGTGACAGAGAGATGGGTTGGGCTTCGGTTTGAGTGATTGGCCTGTGGTCAAGGAATTAGCTCAAAAGGCTGTGGTCTGCCCCGTGACAGGTGGCGATTGGAGCTGATCGCACTGGAATGCTTGTCAGAGGCCCAATTTGAGTTTGAGTTCAGTTCCAGTTTTGGTTCTGGCAGCAAGGGGAAAGAAAGATCCAGCTAACTCTCTCCAGGAAGATCCAACTAACTCTCTCCGGAAGGCCTCTGTGAGGGTGTGGTGAATGTATAGTACTAGTAATTCACCAATGTATTAGTATCATGTTCTGCCATTGTGTTACAGCTATGTTATGTTGTTGACCTTGTGGGCTCCACCTATTGGCAATTGTGTGGCTTCACCCACAGGGGGATATGTTGGGGCCTGTACGGACTTTGCCCATGGCTCCTTCCCTTGAAAGGAAGTATAAAGAGCAGTTGACCTGTAGGCGGTTCACAGTATTGTACCAGTCGCAGGCAGGCACTGTTCTAAGCTGATTAAAACCACGGTTTACTTCTACTCGTGTCTTTGAGTGAATTGATGGTCGCATCAGAGGACTGACTCTCTCTCCAGAAAGCCTCTGGGGGCTGTTTTTCTGGAACTACAGAGGACTGAAGAGAACATAGAACACAGAACATAGAACAATACAGCGCAGTACAGGCCCTTCGGCCCACGATGTTGCACCGAAACAAAAGCCATCTAACCTACACTATGCCATTATCATCCATATGTTTATCCAATAAACTTTTAAATGCCCTCAATGTTGGCGAGTTCACTACTGTAGCAGGTAGGGCATTCCACGGCCTCACTACTCTTTGCGTAAAGAACCTACCTCTGACCTCTGTCCTATATCTATTACCCCTCAGTTTAAAGTTATGTCCCCTCGTGCCAGCCATATCCATCCGCGGGAGAAGGCTCTCACTGTCCACCCTATCCAACCCCCTGATCATTTTGTATGCCTCTATTAAGTCTCCTCTTAACCTTCTTCTCTCCAACGAAAACAACCTCAAGTCCATCAGCCTTTCTTCATAAGATTTTCCCTCCATACCAGGCAACATCCTGGTAAATCTCCTCTGCACCCGCTCCAAAGCCTCAACGTCCTTCCTAAAATGCGTTGACCAGAACTGTACGCAATACTCCAAATGCGGCCGTACCAGAGTTCTGTACAGCTGCAACATGACCTCCCGACTCCGGAACTCAATCCCTCTACCAATAAAGGCCAACACTCCATAGGCCTTCTTCACAACCCTATCAACCTGGGTGTCAACTTTCAGGGATCTATGTACATGGACACCTAGATCCCTCTGCTCATCCACACTTTCAAGAACTTTACCATTAGCCAAATATTCCGCATTCCTGTTATTCCTTCCAAAGTGAATCACCTCACACTTCTCTACATTAAACTCCATTTGCCACCTCTCAGCCCAGCTCTGCAGCTTATCTATATCCCTCTGTAACCTGCTACATCCTTCCACACTATCGACAACACCACCGACTTTAGTATCGTCTGCAAATTTACTCACCCACCCTTCTGCGCCTTCCTCTAGGTCATTGATAAAAATGACAAACAGCAACGACCCCAGAACAGATCCTTGTGGTACTCCACTTGTGACTGTACTCCATTCTGAACATTTCCCATCAACCACCACCCTCTGTCTTTCAGCTAGCCAATTTCTGATCCACATCTCTAAATCACCCTCAATCCCCAGCCTCCGTATTTTTTGCAATAGCCTACCGTGGGGAACCTTATCAAACGCTTTGCTGAAATCCATATACACCACATCAACTGCTCTACCCTCGTCTACCTGTTCAGTCACCTTCTCAAAGAACTCAATAAGGTTTGTGAGGCATGACCTACCCTTCACAAAGCCATGCTGACGATCCCTGATCATATTATTCCTATCTAGATGATTATAAATCTTGTCTCTTATAATCCCCTCCAAGACTTTACCCACTACAGACGTGAGGCTCACCGGTCTATAGTTGCCGGGGTTGTCTCTGCTCCCCTTTTTGAACAAAGGGACCACATTTGCTGTCCTCCAGTCCTCTGGCACTATTCCTGTAGCCAATGATAACATAAAAATCAAAGCCAAAGGTCCAGCAATCTCTTCCCTGGCCTCCCAGAGAATCCGAGGATAAATCCCATCAGGTCCCGGGGACTTATCTATTTTCAGCCTGTCCAGAATTGCCAACACCTCTTCCCTACGTACCTCAATGCCATCTATTCTATTAGCCTGGGGCTCAGTATTCTCCTCCACAACATTATCTTTTTCCTGAGTGAATACTGACGAAAAATATTCATTTAGTATCTCGCCTATCTCTTCAGACTCCACACACAATTTCCCATCCCTGTCCTTGACTGGTCCTACTCTTTCCCGAGTCATTCGCTTATTCCTGACATACCTATAGAAAGCTTTTGGGTTTTCCTTGATCCTTCCTGCCAAATACTTCTCATGTCCCCTCCTTGCTCGTCTTAGCTCTCTCTTTAGATCCTTCCTCGCTACCTTGTAACTATCCATCGCCCCAACCGAAACTTCACACTTCATCTTCACATAGGCCTCCTTCTTCCTCTTAACAAGAGATTCCACTTCCTTGGTAAACCACGGTTCCCTCGCTCGACGCCTTCCTCCCTGTCTGACCGGTACATATTTATCAAGAACACGCAGTAGCTGATCCTTGAACAAGCCCCACTTATCCAGTGTGCCCAACACTTGCAGCCTACTTCTCCACCTTATCCCCCCCAAGTCACGTCTAATGGCATCATAATTGCCCTTCCCCCAGCTATAACTCTTGCCCTGTGGTGTATACTTATCCCTTTCCATCCTTAACGTAAACGTCACCGAATTGTGGTCACTGTCCCCAAAGTGCTCACCTACCTCCAAATCCAACACCTGGCCTGGTTCATTACCCAAAACCAAATCCAACGTGGCCTCGCCTCTTGTTGGCCTGTCAACATATTGTTTCAGGAAACCCTCCTGCACACACTGTACAAAAAACGACCCATCTATTGTGCTCGAACTATATCTTTTCCAGTCAATATTTGGAAAGTTAAAGCCTCCCATAATAACTACCCTGTTACTTTCGCTCATATCCAGAATCATCTTCGCCATCCTTTCCTCTACATCCCTAGAACTATTAGGAGGCCTATAAAAAACTCCCAACAGGGTGACCTCTCCTTTCCTGTTTCTAACTTCAGCCCATACTACCTCGGAAGAAGAGTCCCCATCTAGCATCCTCTCCGCCACAGTAATACTGCTCTTGACTAGCAGCGCCACACCTCCCCCTCTTTTGCCTCCTTCTCTGAGCTTACTAAAACACCTAAACCCCGGAACCTGCAACATCCATTCCTGTCCCTGCTCTATCCATGTCTCCGAAATGGCCACAACATCGAAGTCCCAGGTACCAACCCATGCTGCCAGTTCCCCTACCTTGTTTCGTATACTCCTGGCATTGAAGTAGACACACTTCAAACCACCTACCTGAACACTGGCCCCCTCCTGCGACGTCAAATCTGTGCTCCTGACCTCTATACTCTCATTCTCCCTTACCCTAAAACTACAATCCAGGTTCCCATGCCCCTGCTGCATTAGTTTAAACCCCCCCAAAGAGCACTAACAAATCTCCCCCCCAGGATATTTGTGCCCCTCAGGTTCAGATGTAGACCATCCTGTCTGTAGAGGTCCCACCTTCCCCAGAAAGAAACCTCCAACTGAAAGAAAAATTTGATGTGAAGCAAGGAGACTCACCAGGAAAGTTGCGAGTACTGTATTTATAAACAATGGAGTCTAATCTGCAGGCTTGCTGCGAAGAAAAGTGTGTTAAAACCATCATCTGGAACAAAAATTCTTTCTTCCCCCCCACTTATGATTCTTACCCCTTTCCACCTTTCTGTGTTTGTCTGTCTTGTGTATAGAGAGTGGGAGCAAGTTAAAGTGGATATTAGGTATTGGCTTGTCATTAACCAATTGTATTTACTGCTTATTTCATGATAGTTCTTGTTGTAAACACAAATATGTGTAATTGTGTTTACATTTACAAACCTGTGATTGTATTAGGGGCGGCACGGTAGCACAGTGGGTAGCACTGTTGCTTCACAGCTCCAGGGTCTCAGGTTCGATTCCCGGCTTGGATCACTGTCTGTGTGGAGTCTGCACGTTCTCCCCGGGTCTGCGTGGGTTGCCTCCGGGTGCTCCGGTTTCCTCCCACAAGTCCCGAAAGACGTGCTGTTAGGTAATTTGGACATTCTGAGTTCTCCCTCTGTGTACCCGAACAGGCGCTGGAATGTGGCGACTAGGGGATTTTCACAGTAACTTCATTGCAGTATTAATGTAAGCCTACTTGTGACAATAAAGATTATTATAAAGATTATTATGAATGCTAATCAACCAAGAGCCAAAGACTTTGGGTATTTTTATAAGAATTATTGGTTAATTCACTTATGTTGTGGCTCTGGGGCATGTGGGGCTGGAATTGACTGGGCACTTGCCCAGACTGGCATAACACCATAAATTAGGAGAGGTCAATGTGTAATCAGACTGGAGCGAAGAACACAGAGAGGTGACTTGATAGAGGTGGACAAGGTGATGAGAGGCATGGATAGAGTGGATAGCGAGAGACTTTTCCCCAGGGTGGAAATGGCTGTCAGGAGGGGACATAATTTTAAGGTGATTGGAGGAAGGTATAGGGGAGATGTCAGAGGTCGGTTCTTTACACAGAGAGTGGTGGGTGTGTGGAATGCACTGCCAGCAGAGGTGGTGGAGTCAGAGTCATTTGGGACATTTAAGCGACTCTTGGACAGGCACATGGACAGCAGTAAATTGAAGGGGTGTAGGTTAGGTTGATCTTAGATTAGGATAAATGGTCGGCACAACATCGTGGGCTGAAGGGCCTGGACTGTGCTGTACTGTTCTATGTTCTATGAGACCTGGGTGTCCTTGTACATCAGTTGCTGGAGGTAAGCGTGCAGGTGCAGCAGGCGGTAAAGACGGCAAATGGTATCTTGGCCATCATTGCGAGAGGATTTGAGTACGGGAGCAGGGATGTATTGCTGCAATTATACAGGGCCTTGGTGAGGCCACACCTGGAGTATTGTGTGCAGCTTTGGTCAACTTATCCGAGCGAGGATGTTCTTGCTCTCGAGGGAGCACAGCGAAGGTTTACCAGACTGTTTCCTGGGATGGCGGGACTGACGTATGAGGAGAGGTTGAGCCGGTTGGGATTGTATTGATGGGAGTTCAGAAGAATGAGGGGGGATCTCATAGAAACCTCTGAACTTCGAACTGGACTGGACAGGGTAGATGCTCCCGATGGCGGGGGTGTCCAGATCCAGGGGTCACAGTCTGAGGATACGGGGTAGACCATTTAGGACAGAGATGAGGAGACATTTCTTCATCAAAGAGTGGTGAGCCTGAGGCACCCGCTCCCACAGAAAGCAGGTGAGGCCAAAACATTGTCTATTTTAAGAAGCGGTTAGATATAGCTCTTGGGGCTAAATGGATCGAAGAATGTGGGGGAGGGGAGGTGGGATGACATTATTGAGTTGGATGATCAGCCATGATCATAATGAATGGCGGAGCAGGCTCGAAGGGCCGAATGGCCTCCTCCTGCTCCTATTCTTTCTATGTTTCTATGTGAGAGAACGATGGAGAAACAAGTCAGAAATGTGCCAATTGAAGGAAGTGAAAGTGGCCCAATGTTTCATAGATTTCATAGAATTTACAGTGCAAAAGGAGGCCATTCGGCCCATCGAGTCTGCACCGGCTCTTGGAAGGAGCAACCTGCCCAAGGTCCACACCTCCACCCTATCCCCATAACCCAGTAACCCCACCCAACACGATGGGCAATTTTGGACACTAAGGGCAATTTAGCATGGCCAATCCACCTAACCTGCACATCTTTGGACTGTGGGAGGAAACCGGAGCACCCGGAGGAAACCCACGCACACACGGGGAGGATGTGCAGACTCCGCACAGACAGTGACCCAAGCCGGAATCGAACCTGGGACCCTGGAGCTGTGAAGCAATTGTGCTATCCACAATGCTACCGTGTTAAATATTGCTTCCATTATTGTTGGCGGTGAAAGCCCGACTGGTGCACTCATGGGATCCTGCCATGCCTACCCGGTCTGGTCTACTAGTGACTCCAGTCCAATGCTAAGTGACTGAGTTAGGGGGCACAAAATGTTGCTTTGCCAATCCAACTCCTATCCCAAGGGTAAAGTGAAATAAATCTCCAGTAGCAATGCTCTTGTGTGTTGGGAGATGATAACGGAAGTGTTGTCAACAAAGAGCGACTGGGAAAGTGGGGGACGATTTAACATTTATACGAAATGTGCGTTCTCTGCAAGGTCTTCTTCTTATAGAGGCAGCTTTCCCGTCTGTTATGCACACAGGCAAGACTAGTTATTTGGTAATTAGTTTAACCGGGAACCAAAGGAGACATTTTTCACTGAATTCTTTCCATAACCTTTGTGCAACAACTTGCAATTTTTCTTTTCCACGGGGTTGCTATCCCTGCCCTGGAGTATCCAGGAATTGAAGATCAATCTCCAAGATGCTGTCATGTGCAATCCCGGAAAATTGTTCGGGCTATTAAAATATCAAACATATCTAGCATTTTTTTTGAATTACCAGATCTAAAAATATTTAAAATGGGGTGGAAACAGGCACCTCATAGAGGAAACAACACAGTTTAGAAGTATTCTTGTTTCCCAGTTTTACTGGTGAAATTCATAGAATTCCTGCAGTGCAGAAGGAGGCCATTCAGCCCATCGAGCCTGCACCGGCCCTCTGAAAGAGCGCCCTACCCAGGCCGTCACCCCCGCCCTATCCTCATAACCTCACCTAACCTGCACAGCTTCGGGCTGTGGGAGGAAACTACAGCACCCGGAGGAAACCCACGCAGACACTCCAAGCAAAATCTAATTCCTATCTCACCCTATGCTGTGTCAGAGAGCATGCCAGGATTTTCCCTTCCACCCGCCCCCAGGTTTTCCGATGGTGGAGGTATCCTGCCATCGGCTGGCAGTGGCCGAAGGAATAGTGCGTCCCATATCTCACCGCCTCCACCACCAGAAAACCCACCGTGGTGGTAGGTGGGGGGGTTGTGGTGAAGTAACTCAATAACATGCCGACATGCTAAGAGTTGGATGGCATCTAAGCTTATGGCAATAGCACTGTTCCTGAGGAATACATGGGGCATTAATGGTGAGTGCACCTGGATGTTCTGCCTCCGTATTTTCTAATATACTAACATGCACGGATTTGACTGACTCTCACTCTGCCCCTCCCTCTCCCTCTCTCTCTGCTCTCTCTCTCTCCCTCTCCCTCTCTCCCCCTCTCTCGCTGTCTCTCCGTCTCTCTCGCTGTCTCTCTCTGTTCTCTTTCCCTCTCTCTCTCTCTGTCTCTCCATCTCTCTCTCCTCTCTCTTACCTCTCTCGCTATCACTCCATCTCTCTCTCCCCCTCTCCTTTCTCTCCCCCTCTCTCTCTCTCATTTTCACTCCCTCTCTCCTCTCTCTCTCCTCCATCCCCTCCTTTCCCTCTCTCCCCTCTCTCTCCCCTCTCTCCACCTCTCCCACTCACTCCATTCTCTCTCTCCTCTCTCTTTTCTCTCTCTCCCCTCTTTCTCATCTCTCTCGCTCTCTCTATCTCGCTTTCTCTTCCCTCTCTCCCTCTCATTCTCGCTCCCTCTCTCTCTCCCCCCTCTCTCTCCCATCGCTCTCCGCTCTCTCCCCCTCTCTTTCTCTCTCCCTCCCTCTCACCTCTCTCTCTCTCCTCTCTCTCCTCTCTCTCTTTCTCTCTCTCGCCCCTCTCTCCCTCTCATTGTCTCTTCCCCCCCCCTCTCTCTCCCTCCCCCTCTCTTTCTCTCTCCCTCCCTCTCACCTCTCTCTCTCTCCTCTCTCTCTTTCTCTCTCCCCTCTCTCCCTCTCATTGTCTCTTCCCCCCTCTCCCTCTCTCTCTCCCCCTGTCTCCCTCTCTCCCGCATTTCTCTCCACTCTCTCCCCCTCTCTTTCTCTCTCCCTCCCTCTCCCCCTCTTGCCAGGAAACTAATTCAACTCCTGACCCCGGACACGAGGCAGGCAACCCATATTGCTTGGTTATTGGTGTCCTCCACGAGTACAGTGTGTGTGAGAAGTTACACAGTGAAGAGGATTTTGACCCTGAGCAGTATCTGATGGTAAGCAGCACGGAGAGGAGATTGAACAAAATTGGAATGTTACTTAAAAATTATACCTGTGCTTGGCTGAAACACCAAACTCTCATTTGAGAACCCCCCCCACCCCTCCACCCCCGTTGCAATGCAGCTCTTTTTGCCAATTGCCCTTCACTTAGAATTACTACAATGCAGAAGGAGGCCATTCGGCCCATCGAGTCTGCACCGACCTTCAAATGAGCACTCCACCCATGTCCACCCTGCCCTATCACTGCAACCCCATAACCTAACCTACAAATCCCTGGACACGAAGGGCAATTTAGCGTGGTCAATCCACCTAGCCTGCACATCTTTGGGTTGTCTTATTAAAGGGATTAAGGGTTATGGTGTTCAGGCCGGAAAGTGGAGCTGAGTCCACAAAAGATCAGCCATGATCTCATTGAATGGTGGAGCAGGCTCGAGGGGTCAGATGGCCTACTCCTGCTCCTAGTTCTTATGTTCTTGTGGGGGCTGTGGTAGTACCAGGTATTGCGGTACCTGAGAGGTGGTTAGACCCAGGAGTCTACCATTGGCTGATGTACATAGCTCCGCCCTGAGAGGCGGAGTATAAGAACCGGTGCCGCCCCAGCAGCCTTCACTTTCTGTATCGAAGCTGCTGGGGAAGAGTTCTAGCAGATTAAAACCTTCAGTTATGAATCACTTTGTCTTGAGAGTAATTGATTGCGCATCAGGGGCGAAACCCACGCAAACACGGGGAGAATGTGCAAACTCCACAGGGACAGTGACCCAGGGCCGGGATCGAACCCAGGACCTCGGCGCCGTGAGGCAGCAGGGCTAGCCCACTACACCACCATACTGCCCCCTACCCCGTAAATCTTTGGACTGTGGGAGGAAACTGGAGTACTTGGAGGAAACCCACGCAGACACTTTGCACTTTCGCCCCGTGTCTCAGTGGGTTTCCTCCGGCTGCTCTGGTTTCCTCCCATAATCCAAAGATGTGCAGGTTAACTGGATGATAAAAAGTTGCCCCTTGGTGTCCAAAGATGTGCAGGTTCTGTGGGGTTACAAAGAACAATACAGCACAGGAACAGGCCCTTCGGCCCACCATGCCTGTACCGGTCATGATACCAACCTTTGCTAAAACCCTCAGCACTTTCTTGTGCTGTATCGCTCTATACCCATCCTATCCATGTGTTTGTCAAGATACCTTTTGAACGCCGATAATGTACCTGCTTCCACAACGTCCCCTGGCAGCGCGTTCCAGGCAATCACCACCCTCGGCGCAAAACACCTGCCTCGCACATCTCTCTCGGGGATAGGGCAGGGGAGTGGGTCTCGGTAAAGTGCTCTTTCAGATAGTCGGTGCAGACCCGATGGGCTGAATGGCCTCCTTCCCCACTGTCGGAATTCCATGTTTCGATTCGCCCAACACAGTGCCGCCCTCCTTTACATATACACGCATACCAGCAAGCGGGTTAATTTTAATTTGGAGTGGGAATGCGGGATCTGAGCTTGTTGTCGTTCGGTAAGTAGGTTGTTGCCGCACTGATGGGACTGTTTGAATCCCACAGAATCTCACATCGATAACAAATCAACTTCTGAGAAACCATTCCCTGATGGATAACATGGGAGCGCAGGATCGGCAGCGAGCACTGGACATGTCTCTGCAGACCATGGAGAAGTCAGTGATGGCCGTGGCATACACGCTCAGTGACCAGGAGAAGAAGAACATATCCTTCGGCAGCATAGGTAATGTGCCGCATAAATTGAGCAGGAAAAGAGGCAAAATATGCTGGAAATGTGCAGGTCAGGCAGCACAGAGGAACAGAGATAATGTTTCATCAGAACAGGATTCCGAATTTGCCCCATTTTGTTTTCCTAAAAAGACTCATAGAGGAAGATTTTTACCTCAAAGAGGAAGATTTTTACCTCAAAGAGAAGGATATTTACCTCAAAGAGGAGGATTTTTACCTCAAAGAGGAAGATTTTTACCTCAAAGGGGAAGATTTTTACCTCAAAGAGAAGGATTTTTACCTCAAAGAGGAGGATTTTTACCTCAAAGAGGAAGATTTTTACCTCAAAGAGAAGGATTTTTACCTCGAAGAGGAGGATTTTTACCTCAAAGAGGAGGATTTTTACCTCGAAGAGAAGGATTTTTACCTCGAAGAGGAGGATTTTTACCTCAAAGAGAAGGATTTTTACCTCAAAGAGAAGGATTTTTACCTCAAAGAGAAGGATTTTTACATGAGTTCGACCAAAGAACAGTCATTAGTTGTTGTGGAAAATGGGTTTTAAAAGCCTAAAGGTTTGAAGATTTGAAAAAGAACTGGATAGGGTATCAAGGCCTTCAGACTCCTCAAAGCGCTTTACAGCCAGTGACAAATTTCTGAAGTGTAGTCACTTGTAATGAAGGAAGAGCGACGCCCAATTTGCTCACAGCAAGCTCCCACAATCAGCAGATTGATAGTAAACCAATGGTCTGTGTTAGTGATGTTGACAGAGGGTTGAATGTTGGCCAGGACACTGGCGCTCTTATTCCAAATAGGCCGTGGAATCTTGCTTTGGCAGGGGGGGTGGGGGGGCGGGAGGACGTTTACCCACAAAGGGAGAGGGCTTCAATTGAAAATTTCACACCCCTGACATTCGATCATATTTTTGTTAGGCAAGGGTATTAAGGGTAACAGGTCCACAGCGGTTAAATGGAGTTGAAGTAGGGATCCGCCATGGTCGTATTGAATGATGGAACAGGTTCGAGGGGCTATGTGGTCTCGCGCTGTTCCAGTTTTCCCAATAGTCGACCCGTTTGGGTGAAGACAATCGGTCAAACATTCTGTCGCACAAAGAGGAATTTTTTTTTCGGAGCAAGCTCTATGTGTGTGACAGACATTGACCGCCCCCCATCCCCACTTCCTTTGCCAAAGTTCCCAGCACTCCAGGATTAGACTGGAATCTCCAAAAATTGAAGATCAATCTCCAGGGCATTGCTGTGTGCAATCCTGTAGAGAAGAACGTCATGGGGCAGCGAAAACGTTTGGCTGAAATTCTCCGACCGTTGGGATTTGCTGGGCGGGATTCCCCCATCCCCACGCCTTCCGGAGAATCCCCGCGAACGGGCCACGCCGCCCCGACGCCGGCCCACCGATTCTCCGGCCCGGATGGGCCGAGCGGCCGGAGGAATGGAGCCGAGTCCCGCCGGCGCCGTACTAACCTGCTCTGGGCCGGCGGGACCTCGGCGTGTAAGGGTCGGGTGGCGGCCTGTTGGGGGGGGGGGAGGGGGTGTCTGACCCCGGGGGGGGGGGGGCTCTGATGTGGCCTGGCAATCGGGACTCACCGATCGGCGGGCCAGCCTCTGTGGCTGGGGGCCTCCTTTCCTACGCGCCGGCCCCTGTAGCCCTGCACCATGTTGCGTCGGGGCCGGCGCGTTGAAGGAGGCCACTGCGCGTGTCCTTGAACTGGCGCAACTGCGCATGCGCGGATCCCGCGGCACCAAGTTCGCACCGGGATCTGCAGCTGGAGCGGCGCGAACCGCTCTAGCGCCGTGCTGGCCCTCTGTAGGGGCCAGAATTAGACGTGGGAGCCGCCCGTGAAATGCGACGGCGTTTACGACGGCGGTGGACACTCTGCCGCGGGATCGGAGAATCCCGCCCTCTGTTCCCGCCAGCACCGTGCCCCCTGCCAATGGGATTCCCGGTGGCATGGGGCAGTTTCTTTGGGAAATCCCACTGACAAGCACCGCCGAGAAACACGGAGGGAACGGAAAATCCCGCCCTTTATTATTTTCGTTGTCATTTGTCTTTGTCATTTCACTTTACCAGACTTGGAAAAGTTGAAAATGAGAGGTGGGAAGTAAAGGCCGTCTGGCTGATAGTCCGGCATCATCCAATCGGGTGGCGAGTCTTCCTGATTTCCGATTGGCGTGGGAAGGCCGTGCGTCACGAGGATGGGTGTGTCGGCCGACTAATGGTTGGAGCCTGAGGGGAAGTCATGTGATGTAACGTCCAGGAATACATCCAATGGCAGTTGGCAACCTGATTTTTGTCTTTGTTTTGATAGAGGTTCAGATGGAGGTGATCCGAGGTCACAACATGTCAGGTGTGGAGACAGCATCGCTGTCAGCGAAGGGGAACCAGCTGGACATTCACTGGCGGGCGGTCGCTGACACAGAAGATTCCGGTAATCCTTGCTTTGGTTCCTCATTTCACATACTTGCCACTGTGGCTGCGATGTGCCAGGGATATTTTTAGCCAAAGGCACTCATCGACTGGCAGGATTTTCCCGCCATGGGTAGAATGGCAGATGCATGATCACTTCACCCTCCAATGCAGTTCAATATTGGTCAGAATGCATTGCCAGCGTTCCACCCGATGGGTGACCTGCCTGGCGAATCCATACAAATCCTCCCCCTGAGGCCCATGTGGGTTTATTTTTTTATTCATGTACGGGATGTGGGCTTTGCGGGCTAGACCAGCATGCATAGCCCATCCCCAGTTGCCCTTGAGAAGGTGGTGGTGAGCCACCTTCTTGAACCGCTGCAGCCCCCGGGGTGTAGGTACACCCACAGTGCTGTTAGAGAGGGAATCCAGGATTTTGACCCAGCGACAGTGAAGGAACGGCCGATATATTCCCAAGTCGGGGTGATGAGTGACTTGCAGGGGGAACCTCCAGGTGGTGGGGTTCCCAGGCATCTGCTGCTCTTGTCCTTCTGGATGGCAGCGGTTGTGGGTTTGGAAGGCGCTGCCTAAGGAACCTTGGCGAGTTACTGCAGAGCATCTGGTAGATGGCGCACACGTTGGTGGTGGAGGGAGTGAATGTTTGTGGAAGGGGGAGCAATCAAGCGGGGCTGCTTTGTCCTAGATGGTGTTGAGCTTCTTGAGTGTTGTTGGGGCTGCGCTCATCCAGGCAAGTGGAGAGTATTCCATCACACTCCTGACTTGTGGTAAGGTCACACCGTTCAGTTTGTAAGCAAGATGACGGTGATTTGGTTTTTAAAAATTATTTCAAGGGATGTGGGTGTCGCCGGCTGGCCACTATTTTCCGCCCATCTCTAATTATCCTTGAACGGCGTCTCGCTCGGCCATTTCAGTGGGAAGTTAAGAGTCAACCACATCACTGGGGGTCTGGAGTCACCTGTAGGCCAGACCGGGTAAGGACGGCAGATTTCCTTCCCTAAAGGAGCTTAGTGAACTAGATGGTTTTTACAGCAATCGATGATAGCTGCCAAGGCCACCATAACTGAGACTAGCTTTCAATTCCATATTTCTAATTAATTAATTGAATTTCAGTGACAGCAACCATTGCAGAATTGGGCCAATTCTTCGTTCATCTCTGTATTTGACGCAATGCCTTCGATAACAATGGATTCAAGCCAAATTCAACACCACAAAGGCCTCCTCCCCCCCATGTCCGAACCTTCCCCAAATCGTCCGCGTTAACTTCCAGATGTAACTGGCTGATATGAGGGCCTTCTCGGAACGGAGCGGTTTAAAGTTTCCATTTTATTTACACGCACCAATAGCTAACCTGATTTTAATCAAATGTTGCAAAGTTGTGCAGCTTAATCCGAAATTTGTCACTTGCGTGGTTAACTCTCAGACATATCGTGTCATCAGTTGGTTTTGAAATTCAGTCCAGTTGGGGTAAGTGTGGTCGACAACTTGCGCACGAGAGGATCCAGCTGTCAAGTATTGAGTTGAATGACTCATTAAGTTGGTGTTTTGTGATGTTGGTTGAGGGAGCAATATCGACTCCAGCTTCTCGGGAGAACTGCCTTGCTCACCTTTGATGAGGAACTATGAAATAGGAAGAGAGGAAAAATCCCTATTTAATGCTTTGTCAACAGGGAAGTGCTTTTTTGATGAGTGGTCATTGTTGTAAAGTAAGGAATGAATCACAGAATCCCGACAGGGCAGGAGGAGGCCATTCGGCCCATCGGCTGGTTTAGGACAGGGCTAAAGAGCTGGCTTTGAAAGCAGACCAAGGCAGGCCAGCAGCACAGTTCAATTCCCGTGCCAGCCTCCCCGAACAGGCGCCGGAATGTGGCGACTAGGGGCTTTCCACAGTAACTTCATTTGAAGCCTACTTGTGACAATAAGCGATTTTCATTTTCATTTTTCATTTTCGTGTCTACACCGACCCTCTGAAAGAGCACCCCGCCCAGGCCCACGCCCCAGCCCCATCCCCGTAACCCCACTTAATCTGCGCACCTTTGGACAATAAGGGGCAACTTTGTGTGGCCAATCCACCTAACCTACACACCTTTGGTCTGTGGGGGGAAACCGGAGCACCCGGAGGAAACCCATGCAGACACGGGCAGAACGCGTAAAACTCCGCACAGTGACCCAAGGTCGGAATTAAACCATGACGTTGTGAGGCATCAGTGCTAACCCTTGTGCCACCATTCTGTGCAGCCGATGCAGCGACCAATTTGTGCGCAGCCCGCTTAAAGGCCTCATTGCACTGCTGCTGGTATTAACCCAGAAGATTGCGGAGGATTCTCTATCTGAGGAATATGACAAACGTTTGCAGGAATGTTTGCAGGTTCCCGTGGGGGGTGTTCCTCGTTCAACAGCACTCAGTACTTAATCGAGGGAGCCGGCATCAGGAAGGGAGGGGCCTGCTGAGAGGCACCCACATGCTCCCGTGACAATCCTCGGCCTCAGGTGGGTGTCGTACCGGCAGTGGCCTCCGCCTCCCAGCGGCGATGCTGTGCAACTAGCGCTTACGGCCTCTGATCGTTTGTCAGCTCTTGGCGGGCAGGACTTCCACCTCTGCTGCCGTTGATCCCGGGAGACTTTACATCCCTGACAGGTCGTGTAGGCGAGAGGCGACACTGGGCTCCAGCCGGGAACCCTGCCACCTCCATAATACTCCAAACATCACCTCTGACAGTGCAGCACTCCCTCAGTATCAACCCCCACAGCCAGGTTTCTTCCAATGACCTCTAACTCCGAGGCGGGAATGCCCAGCTACAGCACTGACCCAGCAATCCCAAAATTAATGAATTGTCCGACTCGCCATGTCTAGGGTAGTACCACTCGCAGTCTATGCCAGTGAGACATGGAAGAGAACAGAAGACATGCCGGGTAAGTTGGCCGTATTTCCCTCTCGCTGCCTCGGTAAAATGTTGGGCATCACACGGAGAGGCAGCATCACCAGTGAAGAAGTGATGCGGAGGGCTAGGTAGACGGGCATCATGACAGAGAGATGACTGTGGCTGGCAGGACAAAGGACCCCCCCCCCCCCAATGAAGAAGATGCAGCTGGCCAAAGAAGACCTGGTGAAGTACATTAGGGGACCCCACCCCCAAGAGCCGGACACCGCGTCAGCTGGAGCGGAAGAGATTGCGATGGAACGGGACCCGTGGAGGAGTTGTTCTGCCCGCTGTTCTTTGTCGAACCAGAGGAGCAGGGGCCTAAGTTAGTTTTAGTAAGTGCAGAGCCCAAACCATCTAGTTCACGAATGTCCTTCAGGGAAGGAAATCTGCAGCCCTCACCCGGTCTGGCCTACACGGTGACTCCAGATCCACAGCAATGTGGTTGGCCCTCTGTAGGCGGTACGGTAGCACAGTGGTTAGCACTGTTGCCTCACAGCGCCAGGGTCCCAGGTTCGATTCCCGGCTTGGGTCACTGTCTGTGCGGAGCCTGCACGTTCTCCCCGTGTCTGCGTGGGTTTCCTCCCACACGTCCCGAAAGACGTGCTTGTTGGGTGAATTGGACATTCTGAATTCTCCCTCAGTGTACCCGAACAGGCGCCGGAAAGTGGCGACTGGGGGCTCTTCACAGTATCTTTGTTGCAGTGTTAATGGAAGCCTACTTGTGACACTACTAAAGATTATTATTATTATTATTATTATTAACTGCCCTCCGAAATTACCTCGTGAACCATTCAGTTCAAGGACAATGAGGGATGGGCAGAAGATGCTTGTCCAGCCCGCGACGCCCAAATCCCGTCAATGAACAAAAGGAATGTATGTGGAGTTGTGCCTTGACTAGGCCCGTCGCAATAATAGGCAGCAGCAGACTGGGAGGGAGCTGTTGCTATGGAAACCGGTGCGGCTGGGATAGGGTGTTAACCGTTCACTTTCCGCTGGCAGGTTTGGCTGGAGTGGCCCTGATCGCCTTCTCTCAGATGGACTCTGTGCTCAATGGCTCCCTGGGTGGGCAGAAGGAGGGCCTGCGGCTGAACTCGCACGTGCTGACAGTCACCTCGACCCACAAAAGCCAGCAGCCCCTCACCGAGCCCCTCAACATCACATTCCGAAACAAAAAGGTTAGTGAGGCATTGCGCCCAGCTGCCGCACAGAAGGAGGCCATCCAGCCCAAGGCGGCCATCTTGGCATTCATACTCCACCTGAACCTCCTTCATTCTGTCAGCATATTTTTCTACTTCCTATCCCGGCCTCTGTTTCTCTCTCTTTCTCGCTCCCTGTCCGTTCGGGATTTCCAGTGCTTTCTGTTTTCACTTGTGCGAACCCGACGTGATGGGTGACGTCCTCTGAACAATTGTGAGAACGCGAGGAGGAGGAGGACACGAGACCTCAACGGCCTGCTCCTCCGTTCCAAAATGGCTGCTCTCTGACCTCACTGCCCCGCCCTGTTTCACTGTATCCTCTCAGTATGCAAGAATCCAGTGGTTTCTCTCCTGAATATAGACATTCTAGGGAGCTCCCACTGCTCTTGAGGGTTGCGCATTTCAAAGATCCACAACTCTCTCGAGTGAAGAGGTTTCTCCTCACCTCAGTCCTAAACTGAGGCTGGTTTAGCACACTGGGCTAAATCGCTGGCTTTTAAAACAGACCAAGGCAGGCCAGCAGCACGGTTCAATTCCCATACCAGCCTCCCCGAACAGGCACCAGAATGTGGCGACTAGGGGCTTTTCACAGTAACCTCATTTGAAGCCTACTTGTGACAATAAGCGATATCCTGAGACTGTGACCCCCGCACCCTCCCCCCCCCCCCCCCGTACCCCTGCTCCTGACTCTCCAGTGAAGGGCAACGTCCCCTCAATGCCTAAGCTGACATTCCGCACGCTTCCTTGAGGTCACTTCTCATTCTCGAAAGACGGTCAATACATCCCAGTTCTACCCCTCCTTCCAGAAATCAATCTAGCACACCCCTTCATGCAAGTATATCCTTCCTTTTGGAGATCGGGGGGGGGGGATTTTCCAACCCAATGAGGGAGGGAGGGAGGGAGGGGGAATAGCCACTGGCGAGACCGCAGGTGGGAACAGCCAGATAATTTAAGGCCTGGGACTTTTCCCACTTGATATACCTTCAATTCACCAAGAAGCCGAGAGAGCGAGTGAACATAAGGCTTTATTAGTCGTGAACTTGCTTAGCCAGAGCCGGTTGTGCAGATGAGTGCCACCCGTAGGTGGCCGGGTTATATGTGGCCCTGGTGAGGGCGGAGCCAGAGGCGGAGCCCACCGGGGTTACAGTACAGTACCTGGAAGCAGCTTGTATCACCACTTCCAGGTCATAGGTTACATTAGGTGGATACAATGGTTAAGGTGTTATGCATTATGGTGAATACATTCACCACACCACTTATCTGAGCTGACTCTGCTCAGAATGGAGCACACCCTCCCTTCCCATTGAAGCCACATCCCGATTAGTTGAGTTCCACAGTGATATACAGCAGGGCGAAGGTTTACCAAAGCGGGCGCTGGGGTTACACCAGCTAAAAACCGCAGCGACAGAATTGGCAACCCCCCCCCCGCCGGCCCCCCACGCCCCGCCCATCTCACCAAGACGACTCCACCCCGACAATTGAAAGAGTCGGAGATGGCTGTGTCGTGGCCGAGGCAGGACGTCCTCTCAGGGAGGCGAATGAACAGCGGAGTAGACTAAAATCTAGAAATGGCTGACGTTCTTGTTTCCTTGACCCAGGAGAAGAAACCTCGTGTGGAAGTGGTCTGCGTTGCCTTGAACCGCACGGGAACTGGGAGCCATTGGTCCAGGCAGGGCTGCACGATGATAAAGGCTAACGAGACGCACACCACCTGCAAGTGCACACACCTGACCAGCTTCGCCGTGCTAATGGCACTGTATGAAACCCAGGTATGGTACGCAGCAGAACACAATTGCCCATTCACCCGGGAAAGGCTGTGCTTCGTCAAGGTTTCTGATACAATCTGTTACTTTAACTCCCAAATTGCCCACAGTACCGCTCATTTTGTGCTGATAAGTGTAAGTGCGGACGTATGGAAACGGCAGGCGGTGGTAAAATGTACAGCCACTTGAGAAACGAACTGCATGCGCCACCTACTGGCCAGGACATGTTCGTGCACTGTTACAGGCTGCTGTTTACATACAAGGAAGGGGGAGTCGTACCTATGTCAGATTCAGACAAAAAACTGGCGTGTAACTCTCCAGTACGACCGACTGTATTTTTTCTCGTGGAATCTGGAGAGACTCTCGCACAAAATAAAAATGAACGGCCGTGGTTTAAGCCGTCGCTCCGGCGGGGCGGGGCCTCCGAGAACACGGAAACTGCTGCAAAGAGACTGGGGTGCCCCGATCAGCGCTGCTGCCTAATGGCCTCTAGCCCCCATGACGGTGGTACCTGGGGCTCTCCCCATCTGCAACCCCCCCCTCCCCTCCCTCCCACCCACGCCAGCATTGCAACCTCACCTAACACCGCAGGTGTAGTCAGCACTCCCTCCATTCCCCCCCTCACCCCCTACATTCTCAGTTTCTGCTCTCCATAGCCCAGGACAAATCAACCCCCCCCCCCCCCCCACGGGACTCCCACTAGCGTCCGCTGTGCCAACCTCACAGTGCCGAACTGGCAGCGCCAACCTGTGCCCACCTGGCAGTCACAGGGCACTTCCTGGGCATGACCCTTTACCCTCATTCCCCCCCCCCCTCCCCAAGTGATTTGCTTACATCTGCGCCCCCCTCCCAGAGGGATCCCCTTGAATGCCTCACCCCTGGCCAAACCTGTTGTCAACCTTGCCGACGTGACATCACGTTTGGTGAGGTATGACTATTCGGTGAGGGGGCGATTATTTTTCAAGGGGGGGGCGTTAATAATATTGAAACCCGTTCAAATTTATTGAAACGAGATTGAAGCCCCGTGGACCTGAATCTCGTGACGTGGCCATCGAGGGGCGATGGGAATCGGGGAAATGCAACCTCTCCGACTCCCGCATTCCAGGAGCAAATTTTTTTAAAATGACCCCTTTTTCACTGGGTCACCGAGGTCCATTGTATCCTCGCGACAACCTCGCTTCCTAAATGAACCAGCTTGGCAGAGGTGGGAATTGTCCCCGAGATCTTTACAGCAGCTGATCTCTGCACCAAGCGTTCGCTCGCCAGGTGACTGGTTGAGCTCAGAGTATCTCACACCTTGCTGAAGATTCACAACCAGAGACGGAAACGCAGGTCGTGCAATTCCTCCCTTTTGGAGTGCTGTGGGAAGGATGCCCTGCGTGCCAGCCTGGATTTGAAAGACGGAAAATAGGTAGGGCAAATTGGAGGGTGTCAGCTCTTTGAAGGCATTCGAGCTCTCTATGGAAACGTTCCTTAGCTGTCCGTCAGTTCCAATGATCCTTCTCCGTCTCCTCCTCCAGGATCCCTGGCATCTGTTCAACCTCAGCCTCATTTCGTACATTGGAATCAGCATCTCACTCGTGTGCCTCTTCATTGCGTTCGTCACATTCCTGACGTGTGGGGGAATTCAGGGCAGCCGGACCACCATCCATGCCCACCTGTGCCTGTGCCTGTTCCTAGCAGAGCTCCTGTTCCTCATTGGCATCTCCCAAACCAGTAACAAGGTAAGCCGTCGCTCGGTATGACTGTCTTGCTTGAGTTGCAATGTCCGCGAGCACCAGGTCACCAGCAGAATAACCCTGATGCGCGATCAATTACACAAAGACGAGAGTAGGATGCAATCGAGGCTTTATTACACTGAGATGTGTGGCCTCCTACAGCAGCTGACGAAATGGCTGCTGTACGGGGAGCACACATATTTATACTCCGCCTACTGGGCGGAACCAGCAGGCAGGGATCTACCCCCATACCTGTAGTACAGGGGCCTTACCGTAAAGCACCTATATCAACATCCTATATATACATCAGTGGTGACCCACAAACCCAATACCATCACTGGTCGCTGTCCTCGTTGAAGAAGACATTGTGTCATGGAAACTCTGATTTGGAGGTAGTCAGTGACGCATATTGCATTCAAAATTGCTTTAGTTTTTTGAATTAAATTTTTTTTGTTTAGACCTTGCTCAAAAGAGAGCTGTCGAACCTGAAATTTTATAACGGAGTAGAGAGGGGACAGTCGGCGGATGTGGCTTATCTAGACTTGCAGAAGGCATTTGACAAAGTTCCAGTCGAGACTATTAACAAAAATGAATGTGAATAAAATTGAGTTGGATGAGGAATTGGTCGCGGTTGGAGACTGAGTTGGGACAATGGATTGACAGAGTGTGGCTATTGGGCCCTGCTGCCTCACAATCCAAGGACCCGGGTTCGAATCCCGGCCCCGGGTCACTGTCCGTGCGGAGTTTGCACATTCTCCCCGTGTCTACGTGGGTCTCGCCCCCACAACCCAAGAGATGTGCAGGGTAGGTGGACTGGCCACGCTAAATTACCCCTTAATTGGAAAAAAAGGAATTGAGGACTCTAAATTTATGTTTTTTAAAAAAGAGTGTGACTATTGGGGCAGAGAATTCCTCTCCCACACCTGCCTGGAACCGAAATCCATTTCCGCCCACATCATCTTCCCCTTGGTGGGAAAAGCATTCGGCCGTGGTCCCACGCTCTGTACTGTGATGTCAGGGGTCGCCGTAAAGGTCAAGGGGAGATTTGAATCGAATGCGCTGTGATATTTTGTTCGTGGCGGGAGGGATTTGTAAGTCTGTGGGAACCACGCCAGGTAGGTCGGTTTGTGAACCTTACTGCTGGACAGCCGGGAACATTCTGACAGGGAGCCTAACAACCAGGCAGGGGATTTGTTTTAAAATTAATTTTCCACAGGATGTGGAAAATTGTCCTTTGAGAAGGTGATGGTGAGCTGCCTTCTTGAGCCGCTGCAGTCTATGTGGTGTAGGTACACCCACAGTGCTGTTAGGAAGGAAGTTCCTGGATTCTGAGCCAGCGGCGGGTGAAGGAACGGCCGCTATATTTCCAAGTCGGGGTGGCGAGCGGCTTAGAGGGGAACCTCCAGGTGGAGGTGTTCCCATGTGTCTGCTGCCCTCGTCCTTCTGGATGGTAGCGGTCGTGGGTTTGGAAGGTGCTGCCTGAGGAGCCTTGGTGCGTTACTGAGGTGCGCCTTGAGGGCTTCCCAGCTAGCCACCTCGGCATCTGCCCACCTCCGTCGCCGCTTCGGGAGCCGGCGAGCAAAATACTTGCCCGCCCACATCTCATCGAGACGGAAATTCTGTGGGGGTGGGAGGAGGCGACGGGCCCAGGATCGCGAAGCCGGGAAACTGCCTCACTCGCGTTTCCCTAAAGCAGAGGGGAGGGTTCAACCCTTGGTGTCTGTACCGAGGCTCGGGTTTCTCCCTGTCTTCATAAAGAGCTCAGAGGAAGCAATAGAGAGACACATGATACGTGGCAGAGTGAGTAGTTAACATCAAAGCAGGAGGTTGCGAAGGGACATTGAAAGATTAAGTGAATAGGCCAAACGGTGGCAGTTAGAGTTCAATGAGGCAATTGAAAAAGATTGACACGAGTGTCTCCTAAAGGACGAGTCAGAAATCTCAGATGAGCAGAGACTTAGGGATCCAAGATACAGATGAGCCATAATTGAATTGAATGGTGCAACAGAATTAAGGGGCTGAATGGCCTCCTCCCGTGATAGGAATAATGCAGGAGGGGTGATGCAGCACTAGTGTTGTAGAACAATGTCTTCTGAGTTTGGGACTAAGTTACATCCTTAATATGAGCTCCATGTTGTAGCCATCCTGACCCAAGCACACTGCTGACATGCGAATGGTCGACTCCCTCTGCTCTCACAGGAAGGCATTGGCAGGGCCCACCCGCGGGTCGTTCACAACTGATGCCGCTGTTCTTTTCTCAGGTTGTCTGTGCAATCATCGCCGGGTTCCTGCATTACTTCTTCCTGACCGTGTTTACCTGGATGTGTCTGGAGGGGATACAGCTGTACCTCATGGTGGTGAAGGTTTTCAACGCGGGGTGCCTCAGAAAGCGACACATGCTTCCATTCGGCTACGGGCTTCCTCTCCTGATTGTGGGGATCTCGGCCTCCGTCAAGAGCCAGGGTTACGGAACATCCAAACAGTACGTACCCGCGGTCCTGAGTTTCGACTCTCCAGAATCAAGCGTGTTGTATCTATAAAATCTCAGCTACTTCGACCAGTGTATTAATCAAAGATTTTACCCAGACGCTGTAGTGATCTGTGTATATAGAAGGGGTCAATGTAGATGCAATACAACTGAGCAAGCACTAGAGGGAGCACGGGAGAGGTATAAATAGAGACAGACAGGAAGTTAGTGGCCACTTCACAGGAACGGCAGCTGGGAGCAGAACAGACAGGCAGATCAGATGTAACATACGTTAAGCGCTGGAGAGAGAACAAACTCACAATAAAGCATCTACTTCAACTTTAAGACTACGAGCTTTATTCAGAGACAAGGAACAACACAGATGCTATCGAAAACTCGGCTCCAAGTAAGACCCAGACAATAAAATACAGGCTAACATCAACACTCAGTTTATTTTACTTGCAACATGGGGAGACTGCACCTAATCAAGGGTTAGGACGAATGTCCAAAGTACAACAGTTCTGGGATATTTCTACACTGGAGTAAACAGATAACACATGACTCTGAATCTTCGCGCCTAAAAAAACCTTACTCAGCTTAAAATCCTAAAATACCTTATTTAACTTAAAATCATGACTCCTACTATGCCAGGATACACTCAAGCTGCAGGGACAATGTATCGATACGTGCTTATGTGTCTGTGTGTGTGGAAACAAGTGGATATAGATAAGGAAGTGACACTACAATGCTCAGCAAACGGGACCCTCGGAGTCGTGAGTACTACTCCAACCTATTCTTGCCCTGTTAGCAGCTTTGTGAGTACACCGCACTTATGGCCAACTATCCCATCATGCCTTGGTTATATTTAGCCAGGAGCCGACATTTCCACAGCGCCCTTATTTGCGAGATGAACAAAGGACAAAACAGGTTTGCGGTTTAATTTTATTCACAAATCTCTCTCAGCGAATTGTGGCTCAGACTCAAAGCCGAGCTTTAGGTTTTACCCGCTCTTTGTGAATGAGGCTGGCCAGGCGACAGTCACTCGATGTGGATCACTTCGAAACCCAGGGTCCCTTCTTCTTGCGATGGTTGTGCCTGGGAGACTCCCAGGTTAGGGCAGCACGGTAGCATTGTGGATAGCACAATTGCCCTTAATGTCCAAAATTGCCATTAGTGTTGGGTGGGGTTACTGGGTTATGGGGATGGTGTTGACCGTGGGTAGGGTGCTCTTTCCAAGGGTGCAGACTCGATGGGCCGAATGGCCTCCTTCTGCACTGTAAATTCTATGAAATTTCTATGAAATTATCGCTAAAGATCTGTTCCAAATGTTTCTGCCTTTGTACTGGTTCTGCTCATTGTCCCATCCAGACCCCAACTCGTTATTGGGAAACACTACTCTACATCAGCAAAGAGCCCAAACGTAGGCCTTGGCTTCAGCTACATACACGCAGCATGATTTAATTGAAACTACGAACACGCCAGGGCCTTGACATTCATTTTGAAGAAACCACATAGCAGAGAGAACTGACCCAGATCTTTCCATTCACTGCAAGATGAGCTCTTCATTTGCACTTGAGATTTCTATGTGACCCCTCCCCCCCCCCCCCCCCCCCCCAGCACCCTTTCAGTCCCTTCCATGCTCTTTTGACCCCTCCTCCCCCTCAATGCCCCAACCTTGGGGAGACCCTCAGGAAACCCCCCCCCCCTTCACTCCTCCACCTGTCAATGCCCCCTCCCCAGGCCCAATCCTTGGCAGTCCCAACTTGTGCACCCCAGGACTGCCAGCTTGGCACCCTGGCGGTACCCCTCGCACCCAGGGTGGCACTGCCAGGGTGCTCAGGTAGCACTGCCAGAGGGAGTGCCATCCTGCCCTGTCTCCAACAACCCGGGGGTCTCCATGGCCTGGTAGACCCCTCCCCCAGGTGCCATTACGACTGATCCACGTTTGTGTGGACCCTGGCAAGGTCTCCTAGGTGTGGCGTTAAGTCCCAACACAGGGACCATAAGACATAGGAACAGAATTGGGCCACTCGGCCCATCGAGTCTGCTCCGCCATTCAATCATGGCTGATGTGTTTCTCAACCCCATTCTCCTGCCTTCTCCCCATAACCCCTGATCCCCTTATTAATTCAGAACCTATCTACCTCTGTCTTAAAGACACTCAGTGATTTGGCCTCCACAGCCTTCTGCGGCAATGAGTTCCACAGATTCACCACCCTCTGGCTGAAGAAACCCCTCCTCATCTCAGTTTTAAAGAATTGTCCCTTTAGTCGAAGATGGTGTCCTCTGGTTCTAGTTTTTCCTACAAGTGGAAACATCCTCTCCACGTCCACTCTATCCCGGCCCCGCAGTATCCTGTAAATTTCAATAAGATCCCCCCTCATCCTTCTCAACTCCAACGAGTACAGACCCAGAGTCCTCAATCGTTCCTCATACGACAAGCTGTTCATTCCAGGGATCATTCTTGTGAACCTCCTCTGGACCCTTTCCAAGGCCAGCACATCCTTCCTTCGATACGGAGCCCAAAACTGCTCACAATACTCCAAATGGGGTCTGACCAGAGCTTTATACAGCCTCAGAAGTACATTCCTGCTCTTGTATTCTAGCCCTCTTGACATGAATGCTAACATTGCATTTGCCTTCTTAACTGCCGACTGAACCTGCACGTTAGCCTTAAGAGAATCGTGAACAAGGACACCCAAGTCCCTTTGTGCTTCTGATTTCCTAAGCATTTCCCCATTTAGAAAATAGTCTGTGCCTAGATTCCTCCTTCCAAAGTGCATAACCTCACACTTTTCCACATTGTATTCCACCTGCCACTTCATTGCCCACTCTCCCAGCTTGTCCAAATCCTTCTGCAGCCCCCTTGCTTCCTCAATACTACCTGTCCCTCGACAGATCTTTGTATCATCTGCAAACTTAGCAACAGTGCCTTCTTCCAGATCATTTATGTATATTGTGAAAAGTTGTGGTCCCAGCACAGACGCCTGAGGCACACCACGAGTCACCGGCTGCCATCCTGAAAAAGACCCCTTTATCCCCACTCTCTGCCTTCTGCCAGTCAGCCAATCCTCTATCCATGGATCTTACCCTTAACACCATGGGCTCTTAACTTATTTAGGAATCTCCTATGCGGAACATTGCCAAAGGCCTTCTGGAAATCTAAATAAATCACGTCCACTGGTTCTCCTTTGTCTAATTTCCTTGTTATTTCCTCAAAGAACTCCAACAGATTTGTCAGACATGACCTCCCTTTGACAAAGCCGTGCTGACTCAGTCCTATTTTACTCTGCACTTCCAAGTGCTTCGCAATCTCATCTTTAATAATGGACTCTAAAATGTTACCAATGACCAAAGTCAGGCTAATTGGCCTATAATTTCTCATCTTCTGCCTCCCTCCCTTCTTGAACAGGGGTGTTACATTAGCCACTTTCCAGTCCTCTGGGACCCTTCCTGCCTCCAGTGATTCCTGAAAGATCATCACCAATGCCTCCACAATCTCCTCAGCTATCTCTTTTCGAACCCTGGAGTGTAGTCCATCCTGTCCAGGGGACTTATCCACCTTCAGGCCTTTCAGTTTCCCCAGAAACTTCTCCTTAGTGATGGTCACTGCACTCACCTGCACTCACCAAGAGATGGGAGTGATTCCTCATCAGTCATGTGATGGAAAGCAAATTGGAGTCTCTCCCAGATTACAATGTGCATGTTGCTATAGCAACTCACCATCCTGGGAATCGGGGGTCGGGATGACTCATTATAGATCAGACTAACAGCACAGGGTTCGATTCCCCATTCTGTTGGGGTAAAGTTTAGGACTTGCCTCGTTGCCCTACCTGTTGTGGAGGTTACGGTGCTGCACGTTGGACTTGCCCCTTGGGCAGAGAGCTGAAGAAGAATGCCCCACATATCTCCAGCTTCTTCAGGAAGCCCCGGAGCATTTTGCAAACCTTGACGTGTACTGACTGTTGGATTGGAAGAGAGTGCGGCAGCCAGTTTTTGCACAGCAAACCCTCGCAATCGGCAATGGAACAACGACCAATCTATTTTAGTGATGCCGGCCGAGGGGGTTAAATGTTGGCCAGGGCATCAGGGCGAATCAATCTGATCTACTGAGGTACTTCTGAGTGGACAGATTGGGCCCCACTCTAAACTCTCTCGTCCAGAAGACAGTATAGCACTTCCTCAACGCTGCACTGGGTGTGTCGGCCTAGATCTGTGCTGAGGCCTCAGGCGTGGGGCCTAAACCCAGAACATTGTGACTTGGAGGTACATGTGGTGCCATGACTGGAGTTAACACTTTGCTTCAAGAGTGAGAAGCAATAATTTATCCTGGAATGCATCATATTTGTGTTGACCGGGCTGCAGCCAATTAAAGGGCAGCACGGTAGCACAATGGTTAGCACTGTGGCTTCACAGCATCAGGGTCCCAGGTTCGATTCCCGGCTTGGGTCACTGTCTGTGCGGAGTCTGCACGTTCTCCCCCGTGTCTGCGTGGGTTTCCTCCGGGTGCTCCGGTTTCCTCCCGCAGTCCAAAGACGTGCAGGTTAGGTGAATTGGACATGCTAAATTGCCCTTAGTGCCCATGTGATGAACGGTTACTGTAACACTGTACCCTTGTCATCATGTAAGGTGATGTCCCCTTTAAGACCGGGCTTGGAACCCTGGGGGACTCCGCCTCCGGCTCCGCCCATCTGGGAGCCGTATATAAGGGGCCGCCTTGTGGGCGGCGTACCTGTTAGCACACGTCTCGGCTCAAGCCTAGTTCTTAGTTTATTAAAGCCTTCTTTACCGTTTACATTCTAAGCGTCGTTATTGAGGGTACCACAGTCCAAAAACGTTAGGAGGGGTTATTGGGTTACGAGGATAGTGCAGAAGTGAGGGATTAAGTGGGTCGGTGCAGACTCGATGTATGTTCTATGTTGTTCTATGATAGACACAACTTTATGATTCAGTCAAAAGACGCCTTTGTCAGGAAAAATGTAAAAACACTTAGACTGATTCTCTTAAACGTAACACACACGTAAATGCTTCTATTCCCCTCAAAGTCGATCACTATAAATTTACAAGCATAGATTTTAACTGCTAATGTTTATCTAATGGATCTGTAGCAGCGCCATTGCCCACTCGACTGCCCGTGGAAGGAGGGCGTCAGACTTCGCCAAGCTCAGAGCTTGAGGTCGTCTTCTGCGATGTTGTTCCTCGAGGTTTCGCTGATGAAATCTCTTTGTCTTTGCTCCTTCTACAGATCTCGCTGGCACTGAGCTCATGTTCACAGGGCAGGACTGATCACTCACGGTCCTTGAGTCACGAATGTTGAAGGAATCGTGACACACTCGGGGGTCATAATTCTTCCCAGGAGCACAGCACTCAGGGGTCTGTTTTCATATTAGTTTAGCGCAGGTAGACTTTAGTTTAGAGCAAGTAGACTGACCTTCATCGTCCAGTAACCTGCTGTCTCTTTGTGGCTGGTCATTAAATTAAGGATATTTGTGGTAAATGGCTGGGGCAACATTTGTAGAAGGGCGGCACGGTGGCACAGTGGTTAGCACTGCTGCCTCATAGCGCCAGGGACAAGGGTTCGATTCGGTCCTTGGGTGACTGTCTGTGTGGAACTTGCACGTTCTCCCCCCGTGTGTGTGTGTGTGTGGGGGGAATTTCCTCCGGGTGCTCCGGTTTCCTCCCACGGTCCAAACACGTGCAGGTTCGGTGGATTGGCCATGTTAAAGTGCCCCTCAGTGTCCAAAGGTCAGGTGGTGTTACAGAGATAGTGCATGGGAGTGGGCCTGGGGAGGGCACTCTTTCAGAGGGCTGGTGCAGACTCGATAGGCCAAATGGCCGCCTCCTGCACTGCCGGGATTGTATGAAATCACATTGGTCAATTCCTCCAGTTGCAGGTTGTGCAAACTACATGCTAAAGTCAGTCATTCTGCTGACCATGGGCAAAATTCTCCGTAAACGGCGCGATGTCCGCCGACCGGCGCCAAAAACGGCGCAAATCAATCCGGCATCGCGCCGCCCCAAAGGTGCGGAATCCTCCGCATCTTGAGCGGCCGAGCCCTAACCTTGAGGGGCTAGGCCCACGCCGGACTGATTTCCGCCCCGCCAGCTGGCGGGAAAGGCCTTTGGTGCCCCGCCTGCTGGCGAGGAAATAACATTGCCGGGCGGCGCATGCGCGGGAGCGATAGCAGCCGCTCACGGCTTCCCCACGCATGCGCTGTGGAGAGAGTCTCTTCCGCCTCTGCCATGGTGGAGACCATGGCGAAGGTGGAAGGAAAAGAGTGCCCCCACGGCACAGGCCCGCCCGCGGATTGGTGGGCCCTGATCACGGGCCAGGCCACCGTGGGGGCATCCCCCGGGGGCAGATCGCCCCCCCAGGACCCTGGAGCCCGCCTGCGCCGCCTTGTCCCGCCGGTAAGAGAGGTGGTTTAATCCAGGTCGGCGAGACAGGCATTCCAGCAGTGGGACTTCGGCCCATCCGGGCCGGAGAATCGCCGGGGGGGGGGGGGGGGCCCGCCAACTGGCGCGGCGCGATTCCTGCCCCCACCGAATCTCCGGTGCCGGAGAATTCGGCAACCGGCGGGGGCGGGATTCACGCCAGCCCCTGGCGATTCTCCGACCCGGCGGGGGGGGGGGGTCTTATTCCTGAAGTTAAAGTCTCTCAGTTAGCCACATTTCCCATCAGGCTATAGTAGTGTCCTTTCTTTGCTCAGCCATTTTGTATCAGGCTGTAAACTACATTTCCTACATCTGTTACGTGGAAATGCAAAATAAAAACTAATATTAATAGTAAAGAAAATGGAAATAGGAGGGAAGAAAGCAGGTGTGAATTGGGGGGGAAATGTATTTAAAGTTAGAGAGAAGTAAAAAAATAGACCATCAAAAAGTGCATTAACCTCTATATTTGGGGTGGTCGGGTGGCGCAGTGGTTAGCACTGCTGCCTCACGGTGCCGAGGACCCGGGCTCAATCCTGACTCTGGGTTACTGTCCGTGTGGAGTTTGCACATTCTCCCCGTGTCTGCGTGGGTCTCACCTCCACAACTCAAAGATGTGCAGGGTAGGTGGATTGGCCCCGCTGAATTGTCCCTTAATTGGGAAAAAAAGAATTGGGCGCTTCAAGTTTATTAAAAAAAGTAATGTATATACTTAATCCCTAATTTTAACCTGAATTACAGGGGGAGGGATGCGGGGTCGCAAATGGTTAAAATAGCTGGCTGGAGGGAGGGAGGGAGTTGGCTGTGTTCTCCCAGCACCATTTTAAGTGGCAGAAATCCAACAGTCTAAGTGGTCACAAATGCCAGGAAATTGGGAGATCTATTTAAAGTGGGGGAAGTCGCAATCTTACCATGTCATCAGCGCTCTGGTGCAATGGTGCAGGCTGTGTCTGTAAAGCTGGTGACCAGGCCCAGAGAGGCCCCGGCAAATTGTCCTTTGATCCATTCCTCGAGACCCCACACAGACAGGAGCGGGCAGGGTTGATGTTGCCAGACCGACAAGGGAACCTCAGGCCTCCTCTCCCGGTGGGACTTAACTACGGCCTTCCCCATGTCCTGACTGGCCGGCAGAACCCCAAACCACTCCCACCCACCCTTCCCCCTTTCACCTCCCCTCGCGAACCTTTCCAGAATGGTTTTCCGCGATCCATGGCGTTATCTGCTGTTCCCCTGCTCCTGCCAGCTTTAAGCGGGGGGGGGGGGGGGGGGGGGGGGGAAATCCACAAGCGGAATGCTCTCAAAGTAAAATAAAAGGGAGGCTGCAGGTTTGATGTCCAATTAACACATTAGCTATAAGATGTTTCATTCGTATAGGTTATTGGAGGTAGGTTGACACAGTGGTTAACACCGCTGCCTCACAGCGCAAGGGACCCAGGTTCAATTCCGGCCTCGGGCGACTGTCTGTGCGGAGTCTGCACGTTCTCCCCGTGTCTGCGTGGGTTTCCTCCGGGTGCTCCGGTTTCCTCCCACAGTCCAAGGATGTGCAGGTTTTACGTGGATCGGCCATGCTAACTTGTCTCTTAGTGTCCAAAGATGTGCAGGTTAGGTGGGGTCATGTGGCTAGGGCGGGGTGTGGGCTGAGTTAGGGTGCTCTTTCAGAGGGTCGGTGCAGACTCGATGGGCCAAGTGGCCTCCTTCTGCAGATGCAGATTTTAGGCTGTCATCCGATCAGCGAGGGCCTTATTAAATTGAGGAGCAGGCTGGAGGGGCTCCTGCCCCTTGTTCGCCTGTTACTTTCGCTAATCCACTCTCTACTTTCAATAACTGGAGCTGTGTATAATCAACCAATCAGTCACTTGCTTCGCTTCTTAATGTCTGCGTTAATTTGCCTACGCAACAGCACCAGAGTCCGCTCTCAGTGACCTCCCAGAGACTCGATGGGCCGAATGGCTTCCTTCTGCACGGTAGGGATTCTCTGACCCAGTCTAGGTGAAGGTCCGGGGGGGTAGGGGATACCCTGACAACAAGATAAGGTTTGAAAAAGAAAATGCAAGTCCTGTTAGTTCGGTTGTTTCTTTGGCTCCCAAATTCCTTTCTGCGTGCTTCAAATGCTTTGGGAAGCTCCGTGAGAGTAACAGACAGGCCTGTTCCACTGAAGCATATTTATAGGCCTTGGCAGCTTGTTCAAACTTCCTTGTCACTGAGATGAATCAGCGTCTGCCTCTCAGCCGCAATATGAATGACTTGAGCCCGTGGTCCAAATGCTCCTTGCTGTCCCGACGCTCACCTCATTCCCCAGACAAACTGGATTTATTTTTAGTTTTTTCACAAAGAGCAAATGATTGCGCATCACTGACTTACCCTATAAATCCAATAGTAGCAATAATAATTTTTGTTGGCGTCACAAGTAGGCTTACATTAACACTGCAATGAAGTTACTGTGAAAAGCCCCTAGTCGCCACATTCCGGCGCCTGTTCGAGGTCACAGAGGGAGAATTCAGAATGTCTGATTCACCAAACAAGCACATCTTTCGGGACTTGTGGGAGGAAACCGGAGCACCCGGAGGAAACCCACGCAGACACGGGGAGAACGTGCAGACTCCGCACAGACGGTGACTCAAGCCGGGAATCGAACCCGTGACCCTGGCGCGGTGAAGCAACGGTGCTAACCACTGCGCTACCATTCCCAGGTATCTGTTCTTCCTATTCTGCTCGGTCGTGGAGGTTGCGAGTGTGGGAGGTGCTTTCAAAGGATCTTTGGTGAGTTGCTGCAGTGCATCTTGTGAATAGTATATACCGTTGCCACTGTGCGTTGGCGGTGGAGGGAGTGAATGGTGAAGGAGGTGGATGGGGTGCCAATCACATGGAGCTGCTTTGTCCTGGATGGTGTTGAGCTTCTTGAGTGTTGTTGGAGCTGCGCTCACCCAGGCAAGTGGGGGAATATTCCATCACACTCCTGACTTGTGCCTTGTAGATGGGTGGACACGCTTTGGGGGGTCAGGAGGTGAGTTACTCGCCACAGAATTCCCAGCCTCTGACCTGCCCTGGTAGCCACATAATATGGCTGGGTCCAGTTCAGTTTCTGATCAATGGTCACCCCCAGGATATTGATAGTGGGGGATACAGAGATGATAATGCCATTGAATGTCAAGGGGCACTGCTTTGATTCTGTCTTGTGGGAGATGGACAGCACGGTAGCACAGTAGTTAGAAACGTTTCTTCGCAGCTCCAGGGTCCCAGGTTCGATTCCGGCTTGGGTCACTGTCTGTGCGGAGTCTGCACATCCTCCCCGTGTCTGCGTGGGTTTCCTCCGGGTGCTCTGGTTTCCTCCCACAGTCCAAAGATGTGCAGGTTAGGTGGATTGGCCATGATAAATTGCCCTTAGTGACCAAAAAAGGTGAAGTGGGGTTACTGGGTTACAGGGATAGGGTGGAGGTGTGGACTTAAGTCGGGTGCTCTTTCCAAGAGTCGGTGCAGACTCGATGGGCCAAATGGCCTCCTTCTGCACTGTAAATTCTATGATTCTATGGACATTGCCCAGCACTCGAGTGGCATTGAAGTTCTCCGTCAACTCAGTGTATCTGTCCTATCATATTCCTTAGCATCCAAAAATCGATTGCTTTCAGTCTGGTCCTCTTTGTACAACATTGTTAATCGTCTATTTCTTTCCATTGTTGCAGTTGCTGGCTCTCGTTGGAAAATGGTTTCCTGTGGAGTTTCCTGGGGCCGGTGTGTGCGATTATAATGGTGAGGTTTGTCATAATATCCACTCATGGATATAATGAGATGCAGACAGGCAGTGATTGACACACAGGATGACCAATGAACACACACGACACAGAACAACCAATCACCAGACAGGACACTACCACTATAAAACACACAAGGCATTAAGACAAAACACACAAGGCATTAGAGTGCACAAGGCCGTGAGCAGCGTCTCCATGTGACAAGAGAGCTAGTCTGGTCAAGCCAGTCAGCGGTTATCAGTTTAGATTAATAGAATGTCAACCCAAAGCAGACGATGTACAGCAACCAGCAGGTTCAATAAAACAGTGTTGGACCATCTCCTGTGTCGGAAGCCTGTTTCTAGTCTCACTGCAGCCAGGTGCAGTCAATGTTAAACCGACTCAGATAACACATCAAGGATCACATTGAAATATCTGTGGAAAACTTACTTCTCAAGGGAGCTGGACCTGGCTCAGCTGCGATGTGCGCAATGGGGCTGAAGAGAGCGAGGGACACACACAGAGAGCGAGGGACACACAGAGAGCGAGGGACACACAGTGAGCGAGGGACACACAGAGAGAGGGGCACACAGAGAGCGAGGGACACACAGAGTGCTGGGACACACAGAGAGCGAGGGACACACAGTGAGCGAGTAGCACACAGAGAGTGAGGGACACATAGATTATTGAAACACACTCCTTAAAACATGAGGGAAGCTGGATGCACTCAGATAGAATCCTTTCAATGAAGAGGTAACAGTGCTGTGGACGACATGAGCAGAGATAGACCCTGGGGGGGGGGGGGGGGGGGCAACCTGCAGTGAAAAGAGATTATGTGATAAATGGGATTCATCTCTGAAAAAATATATCAACCAGTCGGTATTATGACCCCTTTCTGTTCTGAACAATGTTCACAATGCTCGTATACTCACCGCAGTTACGGCACCTAGAATCCCAACAGTGCAGAAGGAGGCCATTCAGCCCATCGAGTCTGCATCAACCCTCTGAAAGAGCACCCCACCTAGGCCCACACCCTCCCCCTATCCCTGCAACCTCTGGACGCTAAGAGGTAATTTGTCAAGGCCCATCCACCTAAAACTACACATCTTTGGGCTGTGGGAGGAACCCGGAGCTCCCGGGGGAAAACCCAAGTGGCTACGGGGAGAAGGTGCAAACTCCACACAGATAGTCACCCACGGCTGGAATCGAACCTTGGGTCCCTGACGGCGTGATGCAACAGTGCTAACCAATGTGCCATCCCATGCAACCAGCGTTCCCTTCTGATTAACAACCTCAGTTGCCAAATTTGAGAAAATCGACGCTAGATATGGAAATATTCCTTCATTTTGGTCTCATCCCAGATTGTTGCAGATTGACTGAAAAGAGAGGGCAACAATGTGCTCCCTCGATGCTGTCCCATCAGTTAAACTGAAGGAAGGTTGCAGAAAAGACGTAGAGAAATTATTTTCATTGCAAGTAACTCAAAGACATGAAGCTCTGATCCCAAGATACTCTCGATCCAAGAAAGTGATTGAAGAAACGTTCTCTTGCAAAGAATTTAATGGCCTGAGATGATTTGCCACAACTGATCCTTGGCATTAAACCCATTGGTAGTGGTGTGTACAGAGGAAATAGGAGCAAGAGTAGGCCATTCAACCCCTTGGGCCTGCTCCACCATTCTACTAGGTCATGGCTGTTCTTCTACCTGTGAGGGGTCTCATTCGTGGCCGTGCAGAGGAGTGACCTAATGGAGTGCAGGGCATCGGGTAGGACCTCCTGCCAGCGGGTGGTTGGGAGACATCTCGACCGTAGGGCCAGAAGGACAGCCTTCCAAACTGTTGCGTTCTCCCTCTCCACCTGCCCGTTTCCCCACGGGTTATAACTGGTCGTTCTGCTCGAGGCGATGCCTTTGCTGAGCAGATACTGACGCAGTTCATCGCTCATGAACGATGTACCCCGGTGGCTGTGGAAATAAGCGGGGAAACCAAACAGGGTGAAGATGCTGTGCAGTGCCTTTATCACGGTGGCCGAGGTCATATCGGGACAGGGCACGGCGAATGGGAAGCGGGAGAACTCGGCAATGACAGTGAGGGGAGGGGGCCCTTGAAGTCCACACTTAGTCCCTCAAAGGGCCCCGAGGCCTTCACGAGACAAGCCTTGTCTGGCCGGTAGCAGTGCGGTTTGCACTCCGCGCAGATCTGGCAGGCCCTGGTCATGGCCTTGACCTCCTCGGTTGAGTAAGATAGCTTGCGGGACTTGATAAAGTGGACGAGCCGGGTAACCCCCGGGTGGCAGAGGTCATTGTGGATGGCTTGCAGGCGGTCCTCCTGCGCGTTGGCGCACGTGCCGCGGGACAGGGCATCTGGGGGCTCATTGAGCTCCCCTGGACGATACTTGATATCATACGTGTAGGTGGAGAGTTCGATCCTCCACCTCGAAATTTTATCGTTTTTTATTTTGCCCCGTTGTGCGTTATCAAACATGAAGGCTACCGACCATTGGTCGGTGACGAGGGTGAACCTCCTACCGGCTAGGTAGTGCCTCCAGTGCTGCACAGCCTCCACAATGGCTTGTGCCTCCTTCTCGACTGCAGAGTGTCGAATCTCGGAGGCGGTGAGGGTCCGGGAGAAGAACGCTACTGGTCTGCCTGCCTGGTTGAGGGTAGCAGCCAGGGCGATGTCTGACGCATCGCTCTCTACCTGGAAAGGGATAGTTTCATTCACCGCGTGCATAGCAGCCTTGTTGATGTCGGCCTTGATGCGGCTGAAGGCCGATCGGGCCTCTGCCGACTGGGGGAATATTGTTGTCTTTAGGAGTGGGCGGGCTTTATCCGCATATTTGGGGACCTACTGGGCGTAATAGGAGAAAAGCCCCAAGCACCATTTGAGGGCCTTCAGGCTGCAGGGGAGGGGAAGTTCCTTCGCATGCGGTCGGAGTCGGGACCTAGGACCCCATTTTCCACGACATAGCCGAGGATGGCCAGCCGGGTGGTGTGGAAAACGCAATTTTCCTTGTTATAGGTCAGGTTAAGGGCTCGGGCGGTCTGGAGGAACTTTTCGAGGTTCGCGTCATGGTCCTGCTGATCATGGCCGCAGATGATGACATTGTCCAAGTACGGATATGTAGCCCGCAAGCCGTACTGGTCCACCATTTGGTCCATCGCCCTCTGGAAGATGGAGACCCCATTTGTGACGCCGAAGGGGACCCTGAGGAAGTGGAAGAGCCGGCCGGCTGCTTCGAAGGCAGTATAGGGGCGGTCTTTCGGTTGGAGCTGGTGGTAGGCGGATTTGAGATCAACCCTGGAAAATACCCGGTATTGGGCGATCCGATTTACCATTTCTGCTACGCGAGGAAGGGGGTACGCAACGAACTGCATGAAGCGGTTTATGGTCTGGCTATAATCCATGACCATCCGTTACTTTTCCCCAGACCGGACTACCACCACTTGTGCTCTCCAGGGGCTGTTGCTAGCCTCGATGACCCCCTCTCCCAGTAAACGCTGGACCTCTGACTTGATAAAAGTCATATCTTGGGCACTGTACCGCCGGCTCCTGGTGGCGACGGGCTTACAGTCGGGAGTGAGGTTCGAGAATAGAGAGGGGGGTGCGACTTTCAGTGTCGCAAGGCTGCATATCGTGAGGGGGGGGTGCAAGGGTCCGCCGAACTTCAGTGTTAGGCTTCGGTGGCTGCACTGGAAATCCAGTCCGAGCAGCAGGGGGGGCGCAGAGGTGAGGGAGGATATACAGTTTGAAACGGTTGTATTCGGCGCCCTGGATCGAGAGATCCGCAATACAACACCCCTTGATTTGGACCGAGTGGGACCCGGATGCGAGGGCTATGGTTTGGGACACGGGATGGGTGCGCAAGGAGCAGCGCCTTACCGTTTCTGGATGAATAAAGCTCTTCGTGCTCCCTGAGTTGAAAAGGCATGAAGTGTCGTGCCCGTTGACCTGGACCTGCATCATAGAGTTCTGCAGGTATTTTGGCCGCGCTTTTTCGAGGGTGATCGCTCCCACTCGCGGGTAGCCCGAGTCCTCAGCCGAGTCAGATTTGTAAAATGGCCGCCGCCGTCGGTTGCACGTATCGGGTCGAGAAGATGGCCGCCGTCAAGATGGCCGTCCCCATGATTCACACGAGGCAGATGACGTGTCAGAAGGGGGCGTGTCGGGTTGATGCGCAGCCGCGTTGCGAGGCCTGCGGGCCTGTGAGCCTGATTTCCGGGCCTGGTGTTCTTTGTGTTTCTGGCCCTTGGGCCTGGCCAGGCACACCCTCGTAAAATGCCCCTTCTTCCCGCAGTCGCTGCAGACGGCCAGGCGGGCTGGGCAGCGTGGTCGTGGGTGCTAGCCCTGCCCACAGAAATAGCACGGTGTGCCCCCGGTCTGGGCGGGCCGCCGCGCGGTGCAGGCCCGTAACGTGGCCGAGTCTGGGTAAGTCCGAGGGGGGCTCGCAGGGTCCGCGGGGTACGTGCCTAAATTATGTCTGGCCACTTCCAGCAAGGTGGCGAGCGTTAGTGCGTCCTGGAGGTCTTTTGCCCCTGATGCACGATCAATGACCACTAAAGCGAGGTTGTAGTCCAACTGGAGGCTTTAATAAGCTAGATGTTTCCCCAGCAGCTCAGGTACAGAATGAAGGCTGCTGGGGCAGCACGGACTCTTATACCCCACCAGCAGGGCGGCGCTACCATACATCCTAACCAATAGAAAGCATACAGTTTCCACCAATGGTGCTCCAAACTATCAGGTACCGTAATACCTCTAACACCACATCCCCGTTTTCGGGTAGTCGCTGCCGGATGTAGGTCGAGCGAATGCCGGACACGAAAGCGACTCTGATGTGCTGGTTCATATGGAGTTCCCCCGTCACATCCTGATGATTCCAATTCCTGGTGAGCGTGGTGAGTTTTTCTACAAATTCGTCTAGCGTTTCCCCCGAGAGCTGCCGACAGGTAGAGAGCAGATGACGGGCATGTACCTCGTTGATGGGTTTGACAAACCGCTTGCGTAGTATCTCAACCGCCTCTTCGTAGGTAGTCGCCTTTTCGAGCTTGGCGGAGATTCTGTGACTCACCCAGACGTGGAGTAGGCTCAGCTTGCCTGGCCCCAGGATGGGAGTCTCTGAGGAGTCCAGATAGGCCTCGAAGCATCGGAGCCAGTATTGAAAAATTTCCTTTGCCTCCGGTGCCGGGCTTCCAGATTGAGATTCTCTGGTTTTAGGCCTGCGTCCATCCTGATGTAGTTT